>NW_022985462.1:8947-246491 GCF_010093595.1 Mytilinidion resinicola
TCACACTTGCAGGCTGCCTTGTTGATTTATAACAGCCCGAGGGCGCCCGAGAGGTTGCTCTTCTCGATCCTGCAAACTTGCGCCTTTGTCTCTGCAACCTTTGCTTATGCTGTCTGGGTTGACGTTGAATTGTGAAGAACGCTGCGCGTTGGTGATTTGAGACGATTGAGAGGTCTGCGTACTGCGTACTGCGAACTGCGAAGCGTTGAGCGCACCGAGGGATTCCCGAGAGACACCGGACGGGAGCGACGTGTGACAACAAATACAACCGTTACTTGGAGCTTTCGACAGCGTCGAGCTACTCACACCACTACACATGGAGACGAGGAGCTGTGATGACCATGGCCGGTACGTTTGTGTCAATACTTCTGATTGCACGGTCGCGACAAGCTCCATAAGATCGCATTCTTCCATACCATACTAACAGCATCATAGCCGGCTTACCCTCGTGCTCAGCGCCCTCTCCCTCCCCACCCACCTCCTCTCCGCGATAGCACTCCAACACCTGCCCACCGACCCGCTCCACCTCGGACTGAACTTCTCGCTCTACTGCATCTGGGCCGCCGCGTTGTCGTTTCTGGGACTTGTTGGAGCTGTGAAGGTATGTTTTGCCGCCCTCTCTCCTCCCCCTCTCCAGCACCACTCCACCTCAAACAACCCCTAAATTTCGCTTTCCAAACCACCACGCAAACCCAACCCACCAACCACCAAACCCCCCTAACCTGCCCTCCTACCTCCCCAAACTTCCCAACCCCAATCGCTAACGCTTCTTTTCCTCCAGCGCTCCCCGTCCCTCACAACAATCTTCTCCCACCACCTCCTCCTCGACGCCCTCATTTCCACCATCCCCCGACTACTCCTCCCCGCCTTCGCCTCCCTGCCGCGCACCCTCTGCGCCGGCATCGAGTACCAGCGCACCATCCTGCCCCCGCGCGACGCCGAGCAGATGCTGGGCTTCTGGACCGCCGAGCGGTGCCGCGCGAGCCTGTGGGTTTTACAGATCGTGATCGGGCTAGTCGTGGTGGCCATGACGGGCGTGCAGTGGTGGTGTGCGCTGCGGGTGCGGGGGTATGCCAAGTTTCTGGAGTTTGAGGGGGGGCGGAAGTCGGGGAAGGGGAGGGTGAGATCAGTGGACGAGGAAAAAGGGCGCGCGGGGAGGCGGGTGAGGTTTGTGGATGAGGTGGAGGTGGATGGGGAGAAAGGGGGCGTGGGGTGGGAGGAGGATACAAGGAGGACACGGTTGATGTGTGCGGATATGAGGATGAAATGAGTTGGGAACGGTTGATCTAGAGACGGTTGATGAGCTGGAACGCCGTCGCTGCTTGGATAGTGGGTATCGTCGTAGAAAGAGACGAAATGAAGAAATATTACAATTTACCATTAAGCGTGTTGCTTTCCTAGTCGTCGGAATCATCGCCGCCATCTTGCACAGGTCCCGCGTCGTCTTCCTCCTCAAACTGCACAGGCATATCGATATACGACACCACCTCCGACTTATCTGCCCCCCCCCAAAAAGAAACATTAGCATTCATCCCCACAACAGTGTCCCCCACCCCATAACCAAAAACCCACCTAGCTTCCACCTACCACTACTCCAACACGTCTCCCTAACCCACAGCTCTCCCCTCTTCTCCTCCCTCCAAAACAAAAACCCCCGGCACTCTCTTCCATTATCTAACCACCGCGTATACGTCCGCACCCCGCGAACCCCACAGCTCCCGCACTCACACCCGCACTTCCGCCACGCCTGCACCGCCCCGCAATGCATGCACATCTGCTCCACCCGGCTCGTCCACCCGTTCCCCTGCCCGGACCCCGGCGCGACCCGCACGACGCGCGCGAGGCGCGTGACGTGCCAGGCGCAGAAACGGGCGGGCAGCTCGACGACTTCTGTGCGGCGGCCGCCGGTGGACGCGGAGTAGGGCGCGGGGAGGCAGGTGGGGCTGGCGGCGGAGTTGAAGAGGGAGGCGGGGTAGGTCGCCTTGCAGAGGACGCAGCGGATGAGGTTTGTCGGGGAGGGGCGCTGGAGGTAGGCGAGGCAGGCGAGGCGGGCGCAGCGGGTCAGCGGGGTGGATTTGCGGAGGGGAGGGAAGGTGTTGTTGAGGGCCGGGTGGGTGAGTTTGAGGGAGAGGATGGCGTCGGGGGGGAGGTGGGCGGCGATGGAGAGGAGGAGTTCGGGGGGGAGGGCGAGGAGGGATGGCATTTTGATAGGCTTGGGGAGGAAGATGCGCAGGTGTGGAGGATTTTGGGGGGTCGTGGAGTGGTGTATACTGTCGAAGTGTGTGCTAGGTGTGCGTTGATATCCTGGGAAGTGGTTCCGGTGGCTAAATGGGAGTAGGGTTGGTTAATGTAGTTGCGACTCTACTATCTATTGGGGACGCTGTTGTTAGACAGCAGGCAAACGGCCAGTTAGTATCAAGTCATATGTGCATTTCTCTGACGCACGAGAGAGAGACGTGAGGCATGCCTCGAACTTAACCGCAGGTGTACGTGCGTCCTTTGGATCATGCTGTGGTTGACCTGTCAGGCTGATGAAGTCCAGTTAAGTTTGGTGACCTTGTGTACGGTAGGATCCGACGCAGTGGGAGCCTTGAAATTGCCCTGCTGATTTCTACATGGGGACTAGTTGGTGAGAGTGAGAGATGAGTACGCTTATAGGATTGCGCGTGACGGTTGGATACTAAGGTATTGTACGATGGATGACACTAAGCGTGACATTTGGTCTACAGCCAAGAGTGACGGCGTTGTGAAATGATGTAGAGATCGATACAGGATGCTCAATACGAAGATGACGAAGAAAGAGAGATAGAGCAGAATGACTGCATACGTAGACGAATCTTGCTTTTGTGGTCTGCAACCTACATAGAGATCGCTGTAACAAAGCCAAGGCTCACCAGGACTGTTGCAGGTGCTTCAACGGTGACCGAGTGATACAGGTGCACTGGGTTGACGTGAGACAGGCGGCCAACCCATTTATGAGCCACCCGTTGATGTTGCTGCACCGCTTCTAACCTTTGCAGGGCCACGGCCTCGTACCAGGTGTTCTCCAGATGCACGCGCGGGTTGCGCCCTGCACACGCGGAGCATGTTGCCCCGGACAGCCGCCAGCATGTGGTCGCGGATGGGCTTGGCTTCGGCGTGCAGGGCGCAAAGAAGCAAATTCCCACGGCCAATGCTCTGTTTAGCGCTGCAACCGCTGGGCCGCTGGGCGGGTGGGCTCGAGTGACAGTGGCGGCTGCATCATCTCCGCATCCCAGGCCGTCCCGATGCCGAGTTTTCCAGAGAGCTGCGTCTGATCGTTGCCCGTTAGGCGCGGAGAGTGATGATAGGCGGGCACTAGGGCTAGCGGGCAGTTTCTGGTGTTGGAAGTGAATGTCTGCTCTCGGATGCAGGGCGGCGTGGTAGGTCGACCCCGCCGTCCTGATGCAGATACATCGGCACGTGATAGACCATAACGATACTTGTCGTCGCGCTTCATCGGACAGGAGGAAGCGTCGGTAGACAGCAACAGGCCGCGCCGCGCGCACGAGGAGAGGGTGTGGTGACTGGGGCCTCCCATGGCATTCGTGCGTCCACGGCTGGTGGCTTGAAGGAAGACACCTCCCACCCGCTCACGCAGCTCTAACGGTAGGTGGCAGGGATCGAGTCGTGCTGCGAGAGGTGGGGTGCTTGCATGAGGACTTTTTCTGGCGCGCTGTCCCGAGGCCAGCAGCACCCACCAGCCCGGCAACCCCGTTGCGACCCAGTATTTAGAGCGCCGAGTGCAGACAGAATGCACGGCTGCAGAGGCGCGCGAGATACAAAACTTGTCGCGGCTTCATTTCGTCCATCGTGGGGCTAGGGAAAGGAGGCGGCCGGCATCGCGCCGTTGCGACCACTACGACCTTCCCTGGCCGGCCGCCGGTGGAGCATCCATCGCTAAATCGACCTGCATCCATCCACTACAACCACAGGTCTGCCAGCCTGAGCGCCGTGGGCCAGTGGGTGGGAACGTCATGAAGCGCGTGGGCGCCATGGAACTGCGGTATCGCCCGCCACTTGGGCGCTGTGTTTACCTGTGCCAGGCAGAGCCCAGCGCGGTGAAGAACGAGAGAGGCATGTTAGATATCGAGGCCGCTCGGCTCAGAGCTAGAATGGCGTGCAGGCTCGCCGTGCAGAGGCCCAAGGGCCCGTAAGCGGTGTTAGCGGCAGAAGGAAATGAACTCGGGACAATATACGGATATCCGCTCTCCTTTCAACTTCTGGTCGAGTCTCTCGTCCTCTTCATCCCACCCTCCTTCCTCTCAGCCTCGCTGTCGCCTCTCTCTCCTCTGCGGTCCCGGCAGACTTGCAGACTGGTCACTCCTTCACCCGCTCTGCCCTTGAGATTCCTCGGTACGTTGCTGCCATCTGCCAACCTCCGCCGTGCCGTCCTCTGGCGCAACAAAACTTTTCCCACCACTGGCCCGGATCCTGCTCCTCCACGCCCTCAGCAAGCCACTGCTGCTGATTCATTGTCTGCCTATGTGCGACTTGCATCGCTAACTGTTACCTGTCCCCTACAGGCTCCCTCTTCGCCGCTTCACCCCCGGCCGCTCGTCGCCTCCACCTAATATCTTCCCTCCGAGCCCACACTGCGCCCGCCGCCTTTCTCTCCCGTCGTGTCGCCATGTCCTACTACGATAATGCCTCCTGGCCGGCTCCTGGGCGACAGCCCTCGTGGGAACAGCAGCCTCCGCCCTCGCGCTCTGGTACGTCCTTTGGCTGCTTCGCATACATTACGACACTCAATAACAATCCACAGGTGCCAGCTCCACCGTGAACCGGGATGAGATCGTCGCCTTCAGCGCCCAATTCGAAGGTATGTTAGTTGCTATGGTCTACAACTTTCTCTCAATTCGATACTTTGGCGAAAGGATCGGTGGCTGTTCTGTGGACAGTCACTTGCAATCGCCAATTACGATGAGGTAAATTCACGTTATGGTAGCTGATCAATTGATGCAGAGGTCGACCGTGCTGCCGAGAACCTCGCGAAGAGCGGAAAGTCCTTTGGTGTGGGTACTCCTGGACCTGGTCGTCGGGACTCCATGCCCATCAACGCAGGACGTCCTTACTCCGAGTATGGTAAGACAGCCCTCAAAAACCCCTAAGTCTCTCAATTGATACTAACCTACCCCAGGCGGACCCCAGCGCCACCATTCCGTGAGCGAATACGACGGCATCCGATCGCACTCCGCGTCCAACCTTCAAGGCTACTATGCGAACCAGCGCTTCGCCCCTCGCCCCAACGACGCCGATCAGATGGCCCAGGCTAAGCGGAGGATGGCGGCTCAGCGGGAGCGGGAATTGCGAAATTATCATCAAGAGCAGCAGTATCACAGGAGTAAGGACTCTGAATCTGGGCAGTAAATGTAAAAGGATTGTTGGTTAACGGTTCAGGTGTACATGCAGACGTTTCTGGTGCGAAATCCGATCGATCCATGAGTCCAAATGCGATGAGTGAAGAGGACCGTCGTGAGCTCATTGCCCGCCAACACCGTGCTCTCTACGGCGACGGCTCCACGCTGTACGGACCTGAGGGCACCCGTACCTCCAGCCAGGACGCTCGAGTCGCCACCAGCTCCGCCGGCCGCGGTGCCTCTCCCTTGGCCTTTGACCCCTTCGGTATGCAGTCCCAGGGCGCCTCTGGTGAAGGTTCTGTCCAGATGCCATCTCGGGAGCAGATGTCGAGCAAGGACACCAGTGCAGGAGCTCAGCAAGAACGTGCCACCAGCAACTCTTCGCCATCCTCCTCTCAACCCAACACCTCGTTCAACCTTTTCGAGAACGCGCAGCAGTCCAGCCGCACATCCAACTCATCCCCTGGCGGATCTCCACCCCGCCAAGGGGCAAAGGCCGCTACAGGTGTAGCTCCAATTGGCACTCGTCCTGCTCAGAACCAGGCATCGCCCCCGGGTGCTCCTCTAAGCAAGCGGTCCACGACCCCTCTCCCTTCTCCTTTGAGCTACTCGTACAACGCCAGTGAGCAACAAAACAACAACAATAATAACGACCACAACTCGTCTGCTTCGTCGAACCCGTCGTCCAGCGTGGCAGACAAGGGTGTCGGTCTTGGCTGGGGCAGCAACAGCGGCGTCTGGGGACCCTCCAAGAATACCCTTGGTGTCCAAGCCTCCGTTTGGGGCTAGAAAAATGTGATATTTTGGTGGAGTTTGATCGATGCACAATCCGGAGTTTCTGCATTCAAGGTGTCCCGGGCATTATTGTGTCGGTCTTGGTTGGGGCTGGGGGAAATCGAACAAATGGTCTGGTCTGGTCGGTCGGTGCAAAAAGTCATCCTGGGAAACAAAGGGCCTATTCTTCCTCTCTGCATGTGTCGGCATGCGTTCGTTGCATCTTCCCTCGGGGTCTACATGGGCGGGCGTGCGTCGTGCTCAATCTGTCTGTCTCTCTGCGCAGGGCTGGGAAACTTTTGGCGGGTTCCATCTATTCCTCATGGGAATATCTGGGGTCTTAGCTGTGTACACGGGCAATTCGGGGAGTAGTTATTGCTTTGCTTTCTTGTTCAAGGTTGGCTGGGTTCTTTCGTTGGGATCTGCCATATTTGAGGGTTTCGGTAGTTCGGCGGTGTCTGAGATTTTAAAGGCTTTGTAACTTTGGGGCTGGGTCGGATTGCTTTTGGGAAGACGGACGGGGGGTCTGAATATCTGTCTAGGTCTTTCGTTAAAACAGGCAACTTGTGCATGGACCGGGTGGTGGTTGCGATCTGGGTTAATGGGAAAAAGTTGTTTTGCGAGATTGAGGCTCTTGATGCTTGCGGTGATCTCCATAACTTAGTTGAACTTGAAACACGGGAGCATGTGAAGATGTCTTAGGTGTCTTATTTACTAACGGGCGCTTATCCCGGAGAACTAGCATTTTTCCTGTTGATGATGACCCCTGAGTACACGTGACTTGAATGTGCTCTGGGGCGAAGAGGTGAAATGCGAGATGCTACTATGTCCGTACAAAGGTACCAGTTAATACACATATCTATCCTAACTCAGTTACGCCGTGAATATTGTACTGTTTCTGTATTTTTGGGTCTACATCTAGTCTTCGAAGTGTTTCATCTCAAAAGCTCAAGGTGGCTTTGACATACATTCATCCAGCGCAACCTCTTCAATATTTTCATGAGACCATGTATTGGAGCTTCCTCTTGCCAATAAACAATTGATGGTTTCAGAGACCTTCTGTCAAAACTATATCATCGTTAGCGTGCTGTTCTTCTTTTTATGCACCCTTTCACAAAATGCAGCTCGAATTTAGGCGAGGCTAAACCTTGTTCATCAAGTTTCTAGAAGCGTGTCCTCAACACCACGCTTCCATCTCCAGTACCACCCCCGACAACATAAACTCGACGCTTCTCCCTCTACCTCTACCAATTCTAGCCTCTCGACTCTCTACGATACATCATTCATCATGGTAAGCATATCTCTCTACTCCACAGCAGGGCACACCACGACAATTGAGCACCGCCATCAAGCTCCTGAACCCGACCATCGGCGCGCCCACCCTGCTCATAAGATCAATCGCTTCGCTATAAATCGCAATTATACTGAATTCCCCTCCTCGACCAAGCGCACTATCTCAACAGAGATGGCTGGCCTCAGTCCCCTTTGCTTGCCCAAGTCCACGTCGCATATTCCACAATACACAAGCTGACTTCATTCTCTCACAGTCTTCGCCACGCCCCCAATCCCCCACCAACCCTCCCTCCACCGGCTCCTCCACTGCGCGCACCGTCTCTCCCCGACCCCCAGGAGGCCCTGCGACCGTAATGAGGAGGAAGGCGGCGCAGGACCGCGCTGAGAAGACCGCGAATCTGAGGCCTAGCAGCACGCGGGCTGCGGGCGCGGGTGGAAGCAGCTCGACGATGTTGCGTGAGTACACTGTTTCCATTGAATTTTGTGGCTTTGAAGGGCTTGGACATGGAGATTCCACTTAGGGGTCCATAAGCCTGGAATGAATTGCGGATCATGGACTTGAGGGCAATGGAGATATGAACGTATGCTAATAATGGTGCGCTCAGGACTCTACACCGATGAATCTCCCGGATTGAAGGTCGACCCGGTCGTTGTGATGACACTTTCAGTCGTCTTCATTTTCAGCGTCGTGGCGCTACATGGTACGTTCGAACCTCCTCTCGAGCCTAACCTACGTCTGCTAAAGTAACTCCCTTTAGTCATCGTAAAGGTTATGAAAAAATTCTCATCATAGACGCGACATCATCAAATGGAAATCCGACGACTGGGGATCCAGCCGCGCGCCCTGCAGCGGCGCACATCGCTAGCACCTGTAATCGGCCACGCCGATCTCATTCAAACCCAACACCATTCCAAACAAACTTTTCCTTGGGTCCGATAGCGCTGAATTCCGGAGTGGGAAAAAGTTGATTTTGAGGTACTTTGAACGGAACGGGTGGGTTAGCTGGACGGGCAAGGGACCTACTTGCATACGGGCTGTATTATAAGGCATTGAATTGGAATCTTCTTCTCGCGGTCTCATGGGCTGTACTTCGGAATTGCGGTGCCTAAAGTTAAAGACAACTAACGTCAATAGCACCGGGTCCGGTATCAGTTCCGCAAGTCATTCGGTACGAAAAGCCAAATCGGAGTTTCAGTACAAGGTCAAAATGAGCGTGTCAAACACCCTGTACTTCTCCAACCTTTTCCTTTCACAAACTCAAGCCCTCATCTTTTCCAAAACTCCATCAGTTCCACAAATTTCATCCTCGCCGCCATCCTCACTCCAACACGTGACAGACCTTCCTCTCAAAACACCCGCATCACGCCGTCTTCCCAAAATACGGCACCTCCGCCTTCGGCGCCAGATTCGTCACAATACTATGCTTTGAACTTCCACTTCCCCTCCTGCAGCACCCAATGATCATCGCACTGCTCATAAACACGATACGTCTTCTCCCCCTCCGTCAGCGCCTTACGGTCCCACTGCGAAAAAAAATAAGACTGCCCCACACCCACCACCAACAGCCGTCAGCATTCCAACCCGGGGGGATCCGACTCACTACGAATACACATGCGCTTTAGACCCCAATCCACGGCGTCGACGAGCGAATTCGGCACGTCGTGCGCGACCTGCTTGGCCCGCCCACGCGCCCTGCTGCCCGGCCATGATGGCGGCCCAGGCTCGTGTAGACGCCGCCCTTGCCCGCCCGGTCCGAGCGCGGAGCTGTCGTAGTAGATGTTGGGCGTTATGTAGGCGCTGAGCGCGGTCCAGTTCTTGTGTGGAGAGGGCGTGGGCGAGGCCGTGCTCGGCTTGCGCGAGCTGGGAGGCCCAGACGGCTTTTTGGAGGTCGGAGGCGGTGGGGGAGGGGGGTGGCGGTGGCGGTGGTGGTGGTGAGAAGGGGGAGGAGGGTGGTGGTGGTGGTGAGGGAGAGACGCATGTTAGGTTGTTAGGGGAGGTGGTGCTGAGGGGGACTGCGGAGGGGGTGGAGTGGGGAGGGGAGAGGACAGAAGCGGGTGGAGGGTCTTATATGTCTTGTTTTTCTTCCCCTTGGTTGGTCCCTGCCCCTTCTCTCATCTCTCAAGAATCCTCAAACGCCGCTGCGAGGAACGAGAAGCCCTCCGACGCCACGCGGAAAGTTACAATATCTTTCTTCTCCAAGGCGTCTACTGTACTATGGTACTCACGGCGAGGGCTGCCGCGCAGCTGGTCCCTGACCCGCGGTACCGTACGGCTGCAAGAGGGCTGGTCGTACTGCGTCGGCCGCGCGGGCCCGGTTCAAGACGAGCTTTTTGGGGCCTGCGAGCCTTTCGGGAGTTTGGGATGTAGGCGCTTCGATGGGGTGATGATTCTGGGGTTTAAAGAGCCGTGAATTTAGGCATTGGAGGGGTGGAGGGCGCGATTTGGGGATGGTGGTTGGTGTAGGCCAGGAGATCAAAACCGAGGATTTGCGATGCTTTTCCAAAAGAAGCGGGAGCTGGATGTTGTTTTGAAGGCAGAGTAACGATGAGCTCAGCCGCACTAGTGATGCCGTGGGCTGCGTCTGCGAGTAGGGAGGTTGTACTCCTTACGTTGATGTGGTGGTGATTGGCCCCCCCCCCCCCCCTGGAACATGTCCCATTCTTAGCATCAAGGAGAATGGAAGTGGAGCGCAGGACTGCAAGTGACGTAGCGATACGAGCTTTGCTTGCTGTCGTCTCTACACATCTGTTCCGGATACATCTGCGAGTTTTGAAGACCATGTTAGATCGATCCGCCTCTGACCCACATCTCCGAGTTGGGTTTGTGTCAGATTTAGTAGCATATTCATCGTGGGAAAAGAGACGGTTAGAAGATTCAATAGCGGGAACCCTACTTGGTACTCTCTTCTCAAGATAATGGCCGTGGTAGACACGCATCCACAGTCTCCAAAAAGCTATCACTGCGATAGTACGGTGCCTTGCCATAGATATCTGTATACTCGTTTACCACTCTGTGAGGAGCTTCATAGCATTTTCAGCATTCCGAACGAGGGAAAAGATCGGCATTTTGGACAGCTAGTAAACTCATGAGGCCACTCCAGACAGCGTCAGCAAGATGTACGTAGATTGGAAAACTCTACCTGCTGCCCTCGATTTTTGCAGACAGTGGCAGGAAAGTGTACCGACATCAAAGTCTCACCTCCCCATAGCATTGCGCAATTATTCCAGAAAGAGTTCTTTTCGCTCAATCTGCTTCTCAGTGCTATATTACAAGTGTGTGTGCTGTCTTTCATCCAGGCGCCCGCTAATCCATCACCGCTGATGTTTCAGCACCTAGCCGCAGACAGATCACCCGATTCTAATTTCCCGATGCAAGTTGCACTTGAAACACAGTAAACAAACTCCCTTACCATGCAACCGCAGCCCAGTCGAATAGGAAAGCCAGACTGGTTGAAAAGACAAAGGATCGAAAGAGCAATCCTAATGTACTGTGCATGCTCGACACCCATCCCCGGCGCCGACCTGATTTAGTGAAGGGAATCGTAAAATCGTCAAGAAGAGAAAGAAAGAGGCCGACAATGCTGAAGAGGGTGACCCATGTATGCGAAAGAAAGAAGCTGAGTGCTGAAGAGGAAGGTGGTCGATATTGTCTTCAAGTCCCAGATGCCTGACGAATACCGTAGTCCCTACTTCCCGTACCTCGTGCCTTGTCGAGTCGTAGGCTTGCTCTTAGCCTTGACTTTGGTGGCTACGCCCTTCTTGGGCTTGGGCTTGGGCTTGCCTTGTTCCGAGTGAGAATAGCCAAATTCCTCTCGCATGATATTGTTGGTCCACTTGCAACAGTTCGGCACGGCCACGTCCGTCTCAGAGTTGCGCCTACGAGTCGAGCGCTTGGGGCTGTCATCTTCTTCAACCCTGGTGTCGTCCGAGTGGGAAAGGTGATCCTTCATCTTCACCATATGCTCGATGATAGGATCGCGGAAGATCTGCAGATCCTTACGAAGCGCCTTTTCGCGCTGACCGCGTTCGTCGAGCCATCCCATGAGCTTGTCGACAGCTTCCGGATCGTCGTAGTAGCCCCATTGTGTCGAGTCCTCAAGACGGGTGACGCCTTCCTCCTTCACTCTACGTTCCGGAACAGTGATGCCGAGTATCTCTTTGTCCTTGGACACCATCGGCTCCGAGGTCAATGGGTCCATTTCCGTCTTGTCAGGACCTTGCACCCACAAGCGCCCATTGGCATATCCGTAGTTTGACGTCGAGCTCAGGGGAAGACCGCCATAGGGCATTCCGTTGCGCTCGAACCAGTAGTAACGATTCATGAAGCGATCCTTGCCGAGACACTTGCTGCGCTGGACACTAGTTTCTCTGAGGTCATTGTCTTGTTCTTCAATTGAATCTTCGCACAGCTTGATCTCCTCCTTTTTGGCTTCGATGCTCTCCAAAAGCTCTCTCCATTCGGCTGACTGTTTGTTCTTGGCGGCCTCGATCTTGTCTTTCTTGGCCTTTTCCTTCTTTGCTTCCTCTTCTTCCCGCTTCCGCTTCAAGGATTTGGTGTGTCGGGTCTTGCGAGATCCTCGCTTTGGTTCCTCTTCAGCGCTGCTTTCAGCCTCCGCAGCATCTTGTGGCTCTTCTGTTCCGGTCATTGTTACATCAGGCGAGCCGTTCAGTTCCGGTACTGGGGATGCCATCATGTTAGCGGGAAGCTTCATCTTCCGATCCTGATCGAGTTTCTGCAGTTCATCGACCCTGGCATTTGTTAGTCGATGCGAGAAACTTAGGCAA
This sequence comes from Mytilinidion resinicola, assembly GCF_010093595.1. Classification (NCBI taxonomy): domain Eukaryota; kingdom Fungi; phylum Ascomycota; class Dothideomycetes; order Mytilinidiales; family Mytilinidiaceae; genus Mytilinidion; species Mytilinidion resinicola. Next base: position 21,178 of record NW_022985462.1, read on the forward strand.
GGAGAACTTACAAAACTTTCTTTTCTCTCTGGTACTCGATCTTCTGCTTCCGGATCTTTGTCATCTCCTCCGCAGCCTTGGCGAGTTCTGCCCTGAAATTGACGGTGCGAACAGATAGCATGCATGCGATCTCTAGAGCTGCTGCTCGAAGGTTGACGTCGAGATTGTCGTAATGAAGCTTTACATTCTCGATGGTGGGCTCTTCATCCACCGGAACAAGCTGAGTGAGAATTTCCTCGCACACATCCTTCTGTTGGGGGATGAAGGACACATTGTAGATCAGTCCTACCATCATTGCCTCCCAGCCCCCGTTGACGTAGTCTCGAGAGGCACAGCGGTCGATCCAATCGTAGTCGTTCAGGAATTCTGCTGCTTTGTGCACCAACTTCGGTTCGGCGGCGACGCTTGGGCTGCGCTTGGCAAGAGCAGCCGCTTCAGACTTTGCTAGGCTGCTGCGCGTTGTCCTCGCTGGGGGCTTTTCCTCTACCTCGGGCTCGGGCGATGACAAGAGGCTGGACTCCTCCCCGTCTCCAGATCCATCTTGGGAGCCTTCAATGTTCGGAAGAGCTACTAGCACATTGCCCTTCTCATCGATAAGCTGAGAGAGGACGGCGCAATGAACTTCGACGAAAAGCTCACAATCTTCCGGGTCTGGAACGTATTGCATGGCCTCAACAAAGTCGTCGAAGGTGAACGAGTCCAGGTGGAAGACAGTTTCGTGGACATTCAACGTCTCCCAGGTGCACAGGAGAGGACCGATGGACTTCATCAGTATGCCAGTCTTCTTCTCAAGAGGATCGACTCCTGCGGGAACATCGTCGGTGAAGAACTTGAGCTGAGGACGCGGGGGCGCGTCTGGGCGCGATCGAACATCCAGGTCTTCGATGGGGTACTTGATTGGTGGCGGAGCCGGCGGCGCTGGATGATGTGTCGGTGGTGCGGTTGGCCGAAGGACTTGATACTGCATGAACTGGTTCTGGAACGGCAGGTTGATGGGCAGACCATTGCCAGGCTGGATGTGATGAAAGTTGTTCGGCACGCCATTCGGCACGCCGTTCTGTCCTTGCATTGGCAGAAACTGAGCGACTCTGCCAGGCAAGTGTGGCGGCATCTGGAACTGCTGCTGTCGCGCGAAGCCCTCGATGGACATCTGCTTCTGCGGCTTGAGCACCGGCCGATTGGGATCTGCGCCCCAGTGTTGGTGGTTCTGCATCTGGGCCTGGTTGTGACTGGCCAGGAAATTGAAGAAGGTTCCTCCGTGCTCAACTGGCTGTGTTTGGTGTTGTGGAGGTGGCATGGCTGCCGCGTTCGCGTTTGCCGCGTTAGCGGCCTTCTTCGCCGCCATCACCGCGTCACGCGTCTTCGTCTCCGGGACTTGGGTGTCGATGCCATACTGTGTAGCAAGCTTTTCCTTGACTAGCCACGGTGCGCCGGCCCAGTTCTCTCGGGAAACCGCGTTTCTCAGGAAGGACTTCAAGAGCAGCTTGGAGTAGTAGTTGCGATCCCTGGAAAACTCCTTGCAGCCGAGCTTGGTGGTCTCGTCGTTGCTGGTGTTTAACGAGATGTAGTAAAGTATTGGCTTGCTCGAGTCCGAGGTGCCGTCATTGAACTTGCTACTCGGATTGGGGTCCGTTATGTCTCTAATCTGTCCATGCAACCGACTGCCATGCTCTTCCACCACGACGCGGTCCCCGACCATGTAATCTTCCCTGAATCGCTGTTGGAGGTTAGCAGCGTATTGGGTGTAGTGAGGTGAGATGCTCTTACTTCAAAGACAACGTTGACTAGTGAAATGGTCAGTTACGATATAAATAATGCGACTTCAGGGTGAGATGTACCTAGGTCATCCATTCGAGAGGTACGCTGGAATTGGACATAATGGAGCATCCGAGAGCGCAACGCCTCCGGAAAGAAGGAGTCGATTTCCTTGACAGTATCCATCTGTAATTGTTTAATATAGGTTTCTTCTTTAGTATAATCAATCATTACCTCGCTTTCCAGAGCCTCGAAGAATGTCAGTCCAGAGTGGCCAGTCGCGTTGCACGTGAACTTCCTCTGTAAGCGCGTTAGCTCTGTCGAAAGACGCGATTACGCACGGCGCATGTGTGGTTTTCTGGATGAGCGTACCTGGCTGTAGAAATCGCGCCTGTGACTGGGTGTTAGCGGCGACGTCCAATTTGAATATAGCATTCACTCTACGTACCTCGCGAGATATTTCTCGTAATCGACAAAGACCTCCTGTGTCTGCTCGATACACCAAACCTACAGCACTTCGTTAGCTTTACAGACTTGTCCCCGTGCCGAATATATCCTTACTTCAGTATGATCGTCGAGGAAAGGTGGTTCGGGGAGCGGTATAACAGGCTTTCGCTTGTAATAGACCTATACAGTTTAGATATTTGATTATACTGGAGTCTAGGACGCGTAAATACCATGGCTATCAGGCTATTGGATTCATGTGGTGCCTCTTGGTACCAGATTGAGCTCCGAGAATCGGCTGTCGCGTATCAAGCTGAGAGAGGGTCTGAGGCTTGATGAAAGGGCTTCCAGCAGAGTTCGGGGTCGGATGTGATGGTGTGAAGCGCAATGGGCTTGCTGGAGACTGGTCAGACCCAGGCGAGACTCTCGGCGGACCTTGGGGGGGTCTGCGAAAAGACGTCGCACAGGGTTGCGGCTCTTCTGAGGACGCCTTGACGCGTTCTAGTGATGCAACTCGTGTTAGCGGACGGTTTGGAGATGGTATGGTTGGCGCAAGCGTGGTGGTGAGCGACGGCGCGGCGGACGGTGGAGGAGTGTAAAGGAAGAGGTATCCATTGTGAGGTAGACAATTCGGGGGAGGGATGCCCTGGGTGACTAGCCAATCACCCGTCCACTTTCAAAATCGCTTGGCAAGCTCCATCGAACTTCAAACCTTTTCTTGCGGAGCCGCTTCACCCCGACAGCACACTTTACCAGCGTATTTGTGCTCGTTCTGCAGCTCGGGGCGAGCCCATTCTATCAGGCATAGTCACTAGTAGATAAGGAAGTAATTTTCATGATTTATATCTACATACGAGTAGAAGGCCATGTAACAGGCCAACGCCTTTGGCCACCCCTAGCAGCGCTCTACGAAACGTTCCCACTTTGTCTTTATGCGATTGTTCGCCACAAACAGCATCAATACGAACATGGTCCAGATACCTTCTTCTTCCTTGCGGCTTCCAGACGCATGCTTTCACTATATAGCGATATAAATCTGTGCATTTCACCCATTTCAGGTAGAGACTTCAACCACAGATTCGTATTCTCACGCGCGGAGCGACATAGAAAACCAAGCAGTAAGAATCACGGTTTGAAGTATGAGTCATCGTATAGTGGATGAAGGAAGCCGAGATGTGAGGCTATACTGTATTGTTCCTCCTTTCAGGATGTATTTAGGATGACAGATATACGACCGAAAACCCTACCCAGCTCCCAACAACCCCAACAGCCGAGTAAGAGCTTGTGAACATCAAAGGCAGGAACTCATACTTCTGTCCAAAGACTATTGGGTGTACCAACGAGCAATACACGATCAAAGGGATAGCCACCGCTACATACAGTAGGGTGAACCGGTCGAGAAGGAAGACACGAGCCTGGGATGAGCTATTGGAAAGTTCAGCAATTGAGCCAGGTGGCCATGCGAGTTGACAGTACTTACGCAGGGGCTAGGCGGTCAAAACTTAGCAGGAAGAGCACAAGCCAGAAGATAGTATACACTGTCTTGACTGGAAATTCCGCAACTGTGAAAATCAGGGGGAACAGGGACACATGTCCGGCCACGGCAAGCGGACGGAATGCGCCAAGATACCGACGGTCTTTTAGCGCGAGAAGGCTGAAAGGTATGATGACAAGCAAAATCGCTTTCTCGTGTACGTGCCATCCGAACAGGAAGGACGCGTAGCCGCAAAGCGTGACAGCGCCAACAAATGTGTCCCAAGTCGGTTTTAAGAACAACTTGATCAGGAATATCTAGCCGACGTTAGGGTCAGAGATGGGCCAAGGGCCAACTGCACTCACAACTTGGAAGAACAAAGTTAGGAGGAAGGTCGCGCGGGGCGGCACGTCCGGAAGCACCGCGAAAGACGTATCTCCTACGAGCCCTCGTGTTACGCTATTGACTGCGGAGCTATCGACGGTTAATCCCACATATGGCGCCACTGGAGTATGTTAGCAGTGGTAAACAAATGCAAAAGACTGGAAGTACCGTAGATTAGAACTCTGTCTGTGAAGGAGTACATGGCCCATACATTGGGAGCCCAGTAAGCGTGGCATAGGCCTCGCGAGAAGGGAAAGAGTCTGCTCAAGACTTGTGCGGTCTGTCCCCAGTACACGAACGGCCCAAAAGCGGTGGCAAAGACGGCAGAGATGCCGACACCAAGCGTCAGTGCGTTGCCGAACCTGACGCGAAAGATCGATTCTGGGTTTAGGCAATAGGCCCGAAGAAGGTAGACGAAGTACGCGGGAGCCAAGTAGAGATAGATATGCTTCAGGCAAAGCAACGAAGCGAAGAGCAGACCGCTCGGTAGGAGGGTCGACCGGTCTCGGGCAAGCACAAGAGATAGGACAAGGATACCATAGAGAAAGCCGTTGTATTGAAAGTGAATGTGGTCAATAATCAGCAATCCAGGAGATAACAGAATCGAAATCGCTGCCGCGTGCGCGGTCTTCTTTGAGTGTGAGCCTTTGACATATCTAGGAGCGACGGTTAGAATAGGAGGCGCTGACAGGAGGGAGCAGATCTACAAGTGCAACGCATAGACCAGCACTAGTTCAGTGAGTATGACTGTTGCTCTTTGAAAGTACACGGTCTGCCAGCTGTCATAGTTGAGGTTCTTGACGATGAGGAGATGGGGCTCGACGAAGCGTGCGCCTTGAGACAATATCCACTCGAAATAGGCGAAGAACGGTGGATAGTCCAGCGTCCACTCGGATGTTTTCTGCGTTTATTTAGATTGGAAACGCAAGAAACAACTTGAAAGACGTGTTTACCTCGTAGTACCATTCTTGAGGGGGTAGGGAATTAGTTATGGCCAGCCAATTCCGGTGAACCTCGAAATCTGTGGATTTGCTGGCAATAGTAGTGAGCAAAGATGGTCCAGTCGCGGCAAAGAAATTCTTTCTGGCACATACTAGGCTGGAAATAGGAGGATTTTAAGGGCAGTGGCGACGACGGCACACTGTGCCATCGAAGGGTAGAGGTCTGCCATGGGCGGCCGGAAGGGTGGTGGCTGACGGGGCTCTGTTTGCACCAAAAAATGGGAGGGATTGATGTCGAGGCCGCTTACATAACCGCGCCACACCACAGCGCCACAATTAGCCGCGGTTCAACCTTCGATTGGCATGTCTCTATTTCTGGCAGCCTATGGCACATTCCGAGACTCTTCTCGTTCAGACCCGAGAATCAGGAGCAGCAATTCTCCGAATATCGAAATCAGGAACGTGCTGGAGACATAAACACGCCTGGAATCAGTGAAGTTCTCGCAGTATACATGAAGCCAGTTCCGTCCCGCAATTGGGTGAAATGCGACATGCCAGCCTCAAATGGAAGCCCTTGCTCAAGATTCCTTCGGCCGTTTTTGTAATGCTCTGCTGGTCTGCGACTCTGTCTGCGCTGACCGACCCGAGACACTGCCCTCGTCTCGGCGCCTGCTCTGCACTTTGCTTTTGGCGTATGAGGACTCGCGCGCACAGGCGGCGCCCCTGGCCGTGCGGGAGAACGAAGGACAGACAGGACTAGTCAGGCACCCGGGCTGTTTACAGCTGGCAGCGTGGCAGGCGTCGACGTTGCAACAGTCGAGACGACATCGAAGCCTCACGGCAGCCCTGCATGCTGCCCTGGCTGCAGACTCCCTGCCTGCTGCCCGTCGCGCAGCTGCAGCGCCGTTAGCGGCCTCCAGGGCTGCGACGGTGGCGCCTAGAGTCCGCATTGGTGATGAGAATAAGGTGTCGCCCGGTGAGCAATGCGTCGTCCAGACACTTCGGGCAGCCCGCTAGCCCGTTTAGGGCCCCCAATTTTACGGAGTTGAGAACCTCTCCTGTTCGCGCTCGTCCACCTCTCCTGCTGTCCTGCACGCCTTCACGCTTCGCTCCTTGACTTCTCTTAAGCCGGCGTCGTGACAAAGGCCGCTCTTTTGCTTCATTCCTTACCTATTGTTCTTCTCGCTCTTTATCTGCCCTCTTGCGACTTCAACACCACCCTAGCCGGGACCTTGACCTTCAGCTTACCAGCATCCTTCCCAATAATCTTCGCCCTTCACCTTTCACCTAGGACCGCTATCTGTCCGTTGTTTAATCCAGCATTCACCACTTGCCCCTCTGTCTGACTCAGCTCCCGCCCCACACGGGACAGTCACGATCTTTTGCAGCTATCGCGAGGAACTCGAACTTCGACACGCCAATCTGCGTCATATGGGCATCGCTGCGACTGCTATCTAGCTTGTAGAACGAATTGGCTTTGACTGTACGTGTCCCCCTACAACCACGGCCCCCACCTGGATGCAGCTACTAAGCACGCCTTTAGGTTGACCTACTCTTTAATTCGGCACCATCGTCTTCGTTTCTACTGCATTTACATTCACCCATCCCTTCATAGTCTGCAGTGTCCGGTACGTGTACGACCGGACCCGATAATTCATCACCACGGCTGTCCTTTCTCAAAGCGCGCGGGACAGCTTTGTCCTGCCCCCTCATCTACTCGGCATGCAGCATCAAGACTCGACCCCGACCGGACCCAGCGGCCCCCGCCTACAGACCGGCTTCTCCAAGCACTCCGTGAACGGCAGCCATACGGGCTTCTCCCACGGTGCATTCCACACCAACCAGCCATCCCTAGGAGGCTACTCGGACCGACACCCTGAGCGATCAAACATCCCCAGCATCAACACGGGACGATTAGGACAAAACAACCAAAATGGCAACGACATGCAAACGCCTGGGACCGCATTCGATATGAACTTCACCCCACTACTTCCATCACAGCTTCTTTTGGGCAGCCCATTTCAGCCCGGTTCTCCGTCTGCCTTCGCTTCACCACAGTTCCAAGGGTTCTCGAATTTTACCGGCCAGAACCAGAACTCGCAGCAACAACAAAACCAGCAGAATCAAATGGGTAGTCCCATGCAGATGCATCAGCCTCTTTCACCCCAACTCTATCAGAACCTAGTATCACCGACTGGAATGAACGCCCCGCAATTCTTCGGAGGACCGCAATCACCGACAACTGGCTTTGGCATGGGCGGTCAACAGATGGGATTTGGAGGACAGATGCACATGGCCCCTGGATTGGTTTCTGGGACCAGTCGCACTGTTTATCTTGGCAACATTCCCCCCGAGACATCTGCGGAGGAAATACTTGGTCATGTTCGGAGTGGTCAGATTGAGTCCGTGAGGTTGCTCCCGGACAAGAACTGTGCATTCATATCCTTCTTGGACAGCAGCTCTGCAACGCACTTCCACTCTGATGCAATCTTGAAAAAGTTGTCCATCAGAGCTCAGGATATCAAGATTGGTTGGGGTAAGCCCTCTCAAGTGCCTACATCTGTTGCCCTAGCCGTGCAGCAGTCTGGCGCCTCGCGCAATGTCTACCTTGGAAATCTTCCAGAGGACGTAAGCGAGGATGAGCTCCGTGAGGATCTTGGTAAATTTGGACCTATCGATACCGTCAAAATTGTACGGGAAAAGGCTATTGGATTTGTCCATTTCCTGTCAATCGGCAATGCTATTAAGGCTGTTGCGCAACTCCCACAAGAGCCAAAGTGGCAAGCCCCGCGACGTGTCTACTACGGCAAGGATAGGTGCGCGTATGTTTCGAAGACTCAGCAGCAGAACGCTGCGCAATACCTCGGAATTGCCCCAGGATATGCGCACGTGTTGAACGGTGCCGATCGGGACCTGATCTCGAACGCTCTTGCACAACAGTCTGTGGCAGCGGCTGCTGTTGCAACCTCTGCTGGTGGAGTTAACAACTTGGGTAATCGGACCGTGTATCTCGGAAATATCCACCCCGAGACGACGATTGAGGAAATCTGCAACGTAGTCCGTGGTGGGCTTTTGCATCACATCCGCTATATCCCAGATAAGCATATCTGCTTCGTTACATTCATCGACCCGACATCAGCAGCTTCATTCTACGCCCTGAGCAACCTTCAAGGCTTGATGATCCACAATCGGCGCCTGAAGATTGGATGGGGCAAACATTCTGGTGCGCTGCCTCCTGCAATTGCCCTGGCCGTCAGTGGTGGCGCTTCCCGAAACGTGTACATCGGCAACCTGGACGAGTCGTGGAGTGAGGAGCGCTTGAGGCAGGACTTCTCTGAGTATGGCGAAATTGAGCTTGTGAACGCCCTTCGCGAGAAGAGCTGTGCATTCGTCAACTTCACGAACATCGCCAACGCGATCAAGGCGATCGAGGCTGTTCGTGGACGCGAGGAGTATAAGAGGTTCAAGGTTAACTTCGGCAAAGATCGATGTGGCAACCCGCCACGCCAGATAAATGCCAACCAAAACCAACAGAACCAGCCTGCTGGAAGCCATGATGGTATGCAATCACCATCCCCAATCAACGGACTCCAGCCTACTCGTAGCCAAGCTGGACCTTCCGTCTCACCGACTGGCTCTGGAGCCCCAGGATCGGCTGGTGCGAGCTCGAACGGCCAATACCAGGGAATGCAAGGCCAAGCGCCTGCGAATATTCTGAACGCTGGTGGCAACAACCCCTTGATGATGTATCTTCAACAAGCGCAACAGAATCAGCAGCAGCAAGTGCAACAAGAGCAAGTCAATCTCCAACAGCAACAGCAGCAACAGCAGCAGGCCTTCGCCTCTCAACAAGCTGCATTCTACGGAGCTGACATGAATTCTGGTCCTCCACAACATCAATCACACACCGCCCACAATAGCACCTCCAGCTTCAGCCTTGTGAATGGTGGTTCATCGAATGGCAACGGCTCGACCACTGTGGGAGGTCTCCTTGCGCCTTCAAACCTCAACGCCCGCGCTCAACACGCACGCGCCGTGAGTTTACCCGTGTTTTCTCAAGGGCCATTCGCACAGCCTCTGCAGCAATCTCAAGGCCCTCAGCAACAGCAACAACAACAACAACAGCAAAACGCGTTTGGTAGCCTGAGTTCCGGAATCGGTGGATTCGGCAGCGGTAACGGCGGCTACGGCCTCGCGATCCAGGGCGACGGTGGACTCCCCGGCTGGGCTGAAGAAGAGATCGGGGCGCAGTAGACCAGTCCCAGACCTCAAAATCTCACACTTCCTCTTCTCCGCTTCACTGTCTGTATTTGCTCCACTTACCCACTTTAGTCGTCTCCTGTCTTCCCTCTCTTGCATCTAGGTTTTTTGATATCATCTGGTTTTGCGCTCTTGCATCTTTGGTTTTTCCCGGTCCTTCGGCGCGTATCTGTTGTTTCCCTTTTCGTCGTATATTTGGGGCCTGCTGTTGGGTTGTGCGTGTGTTGAGCTTGTGTTTTTGAGCCACCGCGGTCTTTGACTTTTTTTTACTACTTACTTACTCCTTAATACTCCGAATGGACCGCTCCGTCGCTCGCATCCCCAATTTGTTGATATTAGTGTCTGCTTTTCACTACCCCCTTTTCCTCCCCTTCTCTTTTGTTGCTGCGCTGCGTTTTGTATTGCGATAGGGAAAATTGCGGCTGGCTTGGCTGAGCTCCGTTGGTGAGAGGCCGTTGTTGGAGGAGGATGAAGGAGCTAAAGGACTGCAGGGGTTCTTGGATATGTGGGTGATATGGAGGAGGGACAGGTTGGAGGGATGGATGGGTCGGGCAGCCCGCGGCGGCGGCGTTTGTAGCCTAGGTTATTTTGCAGTCGTTGAGACTCTGTCGGCCTGGCCGGCGACGCTTGGGAAGAAGCGTAAATGGATCCCCCCTTGCCAATACCAGACTGGGTTTGCGTGCTGTCTTGCTTTCGCATGTTGCTATCGTGAGAATGCTTAACGAGTCCTTGTCTTGGCTTGCGTGTTGGCCAGCAGTCGGGAATAGTTATTAATTAGATACAGAGTGGACGCCCTATCTACTGTAGCTATCCTTTCGGAGAGCCTATACGTCCCTCACACTCAGGAGTAGTTGGGGTACCTGCGTCCCTGGTACGCTCCATGTTAAACTCCCATCCTCCGATACAAATCCTCCACGTCCCTCTGCCCTGGCCGCTGGAACGTCGCCGCGCCCCGGCCGTCTCCAGGGAGGCAGTTCGGGCATTTCCCGTAGCGCCAGTGGCCCCGTTGGGGCCGGTACTGCGGACATCGAGTGACGTCCATGGGGTGGTGGTTGCATGCTACGATTTGGCGAAAGTCGTGGCGGCAAGTCTTGAAGTAGGTTGTTATTTCGACGCACATCTTGTTAGGTCTGGCAGTGTTGTGAGTAGTTAGTTAGAGTTTGTGGTGATGAGGTTCGGGTGTTTGGCTTTAGACTCTCTTCAAGGGACGGTGCAGGCGTTTGTAAGTTTGGGTGGGTGATAGTTCTCGAGGAGAAGGTGTTTAGTATTTATGTAGTTGTTGTCCCGGGGATAGGGCTATCTCATCGTGATGTGTGGTAGTGTAGACAGCTGGCGTCTTGGTTATCTGTGATCTGGATATGTCATTGTCCACGGGCTCGACTCTGGCACACAACATGTCACTATCAGTGAAGTGGCCCTGGAGCCGAAGGCTTCCAGTGGTAGTCCTCGAAGTAGCGGCATGTGTACATGATTTTGAGATGACTTGTGGTGCTTCAAGGTCTGTTCGAGAGTTTGAGTGAGATGAGAACTTGGCATTTCGAAGAGTCTGAGAACTTGCTGGGTCCCCTCAGACAACGCTATCTGTTACGCCTGCAAGTACAATCCTCCATGACTTTGCGCTAATCGTCCTTGCCTTTTCACCCTCCTTACGTTCGTGATCCCCCTTCGCCTCAGAATTTTGCGCTTCATGATGGCTTCTTCTTTCCTCTGCTACTGACGATCCCGCGGCCTCCGATTAGGTTACTCGACCTCGTCATAGTATTCAAGGGCATCCATACAGATCCAATGTGTCGGTACGCGAACAAGAGCGCTTATGAGTGGAATCGTCATTGCTCGGCGACCAGACGAAATTTTTTCGGCGTGGAATCGATAGACAGGTCTTGGGCGCGCGGAGGGCCTTGGGTATATCTTCATAGTATAGAAGCTTGCGGAGTGAATTCAATGTATCAATCTTCCTCCACAACCTCCTCGCCGTAGTTTTCCTCCTCTTTGGCCTCTTCGGCTGCAAGTTTACCGCTAGCCTTATTGTCCTCGTCCATCTTCTTGGTCAGGAACTCGTTGATATCGAGCTGTAGGCCGACTACAGATGTCCGTAGTGCTTCGAGGAAGGCGGTGCGGTCTGATGTGGTGGGCGACTGCGGGAGTGTTGGAAGCGGGGACGAGAATGTGCGCGTCTCGTGGGCGGGGGCGGCATAAACGGCGTTAAGTTGCAGAGACATCGTTCCGGAGTGAGCTACTTTTCCTCCCAAGGTGTGATGTGAGGCGAGAAGTGGTGAATATGTGATGGCGGGGAGAGAAAGTCGACGGTGAAGATTGCGGAGAGATCACCAGCTAAAATTAGCCCTTGGCAGGAACGATCACCCTCCAGGTCAATGCTGGCTTCAACCTCAAACCCTCCACGGACATACATACCTGCTGCCTTCATGCTGGCCATGAGCTCGCTCTCCATTCCTAGCTGCCCTCTTACTACTATGCACGTATAGCAGCGGATGCCTGCATCATAGCGCCCTGGACCTTGTACGCCCATCTGCGACCATGCCGCCCTCACCTCCGCGCCCGGTGGCTAGCATCACGCCCAGCAGCGACGACGACGACTCGGAGGACTCGCAGGCCACGCAGCGTCTGTCGCCGTTGCCTCCACGGATCGACTCCAGGTCGCCCGTGCCGCCTTCGCTGCTCGACACCTCAGGCCAGAACTTCTCGCGGCCGTCGCGGGACCTCCCCGCGCGAGACCTCCCTCTGCGCAACCACAGCAACACATCCGTCGTGGAACAAAAGACGCCCATTCCCGCACATTTTGGCCATCGGCCCCGCCAGCGATCGCAGGGCTACTTCGAGCCGACCCTCTCCTCGACGCCCACCATGTCCAACACAAACCACCTCACGGCCTCCCAGATCGCGGCCCAAGCAGCCATGCATGTCCAGAACCCCCAGCACATGCGCAAGCGCTCCACCACAATACCAGACCCGGGAGGAAATGGCCAGCCGACGGGAAAACGCCAGCCCGCTTCCCCGCCTCCAGTCCCGAAGATGACGTTTGCGACCAACGGCGTGACATATCAGAACGGCCTCGTAGGGGGGCATAGGTTGGCCGCTACGACCGCTGCGAACGTTGCGTTTCCTCGAAGCCCTGTGCACTCTCCGGGGCTGCCTCCAGAGCATGGTTCGCCGAGGCCAGCAGCGCAAGACCTGCAGATGTACATGCAGAAGCCGGACAAATCGAAGTCCAAGATGAAGCTGTTCTCCAAACCGAAGAGCATCGGCATCGTCAAGGATAAAGACCTCGACAAGAAGCATCCTGCGCTTCCCTCGCCGAACAAATTGGGCATGCACAGCACGACTGCGCTGAATCGACTGATGATGAATCAATCCACCACCAGCCTTGTCGACTCGAACATGTCCGGCGCAAGCTCAATCTACTCTTCCGCAAACGCCTCTACATCTACTTTGGTCCCACTGGAGAGATCAACCACATTCCAACCGGAGAAAGAGAAGGAAAAGGAGAAACATAAGCACCACTTTCTGTCACGACAGAAGAACAAATTGAAGGATAAAGACGACCACCATCTACCGTTATCGTCAGCCTCAAGTAATTCGAAGCCGACGGATCCAAACGCACCTCAGCCATTGTATTCATTCGCAGCTCCTGCGTCACCAGGGCACTCAAGCTCCTTCGCAAGCGGCCTTGATCTGAGACATGGCGGAAGAGCACTCAGGCAAAAGAAGAAGGAAGAGAAGGTAGCTTCCTTGGCGCCATACTTGAACGAGCTAGAAGCTCCATACAGGGAGAGAAATCAGTCCTTCAGCACAGAGCGCTCTGAATGGCCTATAAGCAGTTCTCCTGGTAACGCTTTATCGATTGGAGGGCCCTCTCCTGGAACAGCCCTTGGATATATGAGCGATTTGAGTTCTTTGGGAGCCGCATTTGGTATCCCAGGAATGTCACCGGACGATGCTTGGCCGCTGCTTAAAGCCCGACTGTTACTTATATTCGAAGGAGAAGACCCGCGACCGCCTATTGAAGACTTCAATGCTCTAGTATCCGTGCACATCAGGAGATGTATTCAAAAGCGCACACCAACAGTTCTTATAGAAGACCTTGGCGAGCTACTCGAGACTGGTTTTTCATCGTTAGACCAAACACTTCGGCATATTCCCGATGACCGCCTCATTCCACACCTAGTTGAGATGTGGCTCGTTGTTTTCACTACTATATTACCATTCCTTCAAGCCGTTCTACTCCCGCTGGACCTGGAGTTCAAAGGTCGAGGCCCACTCATGACTGCCCCGGCGGCAGCAGATTTCTGGGGCGCGGCCATGCCAGATAGTGACATGTCGTCGGCCAATAAGAATATCCCTACATTAGGAGAAGGCTTGGATGTGCGAAGAATAATTCTCCTCACTTTCCGCGACACGGTAGTCCTTCCTCGCAACGATACTCTTATGGCCATATTCTCGCGACTGTCTCTGGAGAATCTAAACGCAGGACTCGAAAACCCCAATCCTATCCCAGACTTTCGTCCTGGGACAGCTACTTCTGGTTCCGATGGAGCCATCGGTCCCATGAGTTCATACAACTCTTCTGGGCTACTTGAATCCACCGCATCCTCGACCTCGTTCCCCTCTTCTCGTTCACGAGCGACTTCGAATACTTCAGCAGGTTCCTTCTCGGCGCAGTCAACGCATTCTCCTGCGCCACAGCCATTGCCGCCGCCACCACCGCCCATGGATTCCGCAAAGGTGACGGAGATTGTTGGCAGGATGCTACAATGCGTCAGCGTGCTAGCCAGCGTACAGAGTGGAGATGAATCTCAAGCTAAAATGGAACGCCTCACAAAAGAGCTCAAGTATAACTGGCTAGGTAGGGGTAGGACTGGCAGGCAACGGAGAGGCTTCGTGGGCCCTAGGAGGGGTGCCTTGGGGGTGGGCGCGTGAAGCTAATCTTGACACGCACAGGAAGGAGTATTTGGAACGTCGTTCGCACTTTTGGATGTACAGCTATGCTTTTTCGAAATGAGGGATGTTTGAGTACCGTATGGTTTGAGGTGTTTGGGTACAGGAGGTTCGTTGAGCAATCACGGTATGGGAAGGGCGTTGGATGGCTGTCATGAGGTATGATTGGATTCACCTAGTGCTTTTGTAGTGAATGAAGACGATGCCCACTGAGGCATCTTCAAAACGCTGCCGTGGAAGTGATGGGCGCTAGAATTGCGTTCAGCTTACATCTGTACAGTACCTTGCCATAGATCTCCGTACACTTTGCTGCCACTGTCTATAGAAACCGGGGGCAGCAGGGAGAATATTCCAATCTACGTACACCTTGTTGACGCTGTCTAAAGCGCCGAGTTTCTTTCTCATTTGGAATGCTGAAGATACTATGAAGCTCCTCATGCAGCAGTAAATGAGTGTATGGATTTCTATGACAAGGCATTGTAGCATCTGACTTTCCTATAGGTGAGTGTGACTTTACGCTGCACACTCATCGGCTTCATTCAGTTCGCACTCTTACTATCATGACATCCGGCCCACATAGGCTCGGAGACACTCGCAGTACTATTTTCGGTGCTTCGTCATCAATGCGTGTACACGCTTCTGCCACTCCTCGAGGCCCTTCGACTCATCGACGAAAGTCTAGAGCGATGGTTCGCATAGCCGCTGCCTGAGGTGGCCTGTGGGGCTTATTGATTGTTCGTGACGATGGACTTTCCCTACGTGCAGGGAAGGAGCACAGGCAGAGATATTGTATACAAACTTATCCTGCGTGACCCATCCTGAACCTTTCCACTCTACCATCCATCCGTTCCACTATCCAACAACTCTGCAGTCATACAACGAGTACGCCCTCGCTTTGCTTCGCTTCAACGATATCCACATCCACTATCGCTACTCTGATCAGCTTCAGCACAGGCATTCATATCGACTGCTGTTATTGGACGCACATCGTTACGATGGTATTTGAAAACTTTCTAGACTTTCACAGGCGCTACATGTAAGGCTATGCAAACCGAACCCCTCCCCTTATGCGGTGTTATTAACGCCACCCAGGCGTAGACGGAATTACACACAGATACACCAAAATTCCGGACAACGCGTCCATCGCATACCCAGAATCCACATCCCTGGTATGCAGAGAACCCTCAGATTCGACGATGAGACCAACATTACAATCATCCTTCCTAGTAATTACGACGAGTAAGCCTATGGAATCCGTTTACTTGTCATCATGCTTATACTTCGTAGATATACCTCCAGGGAGATGCTCAGTCTTCTTGAAAATGGCACTTCAAGCGACATGAGAATTACATGCCAGGGGTACTCGTGGGACATCCACGCCGACATCTTTCATGCGGCCGGGGCGTCTGCTCCAGCCAGCCTACCAGAACGATACGAGGACCTGATTGGCAACACTCTCACTTCCACGATGCCCTACGCCGCCTTGCTAGATTGGTGGCTCGAGTACTTGTATTGTAGGAGAGGCAAGGTCCCGAGTCCTTCGGAGCTATGGGCACCTATCAAGTGTGGATGGTGTAGAGATAGCAAGGGCCCGTTTATGAAGTGCAGAAAGTGCTTGATAACGAAGTACTGCTCGGAGACCTGTCGGAGGCTGCATCGGAGTGATCATGCGAAAGTATGCTTAGGCCCGATTAGGTTTGGCAAGAGGCTTGAGGATCAGACGGGTTGAGAGTAGATCATGGGAAATTCAGTCTTCAGACGCCTCGTCGTGGATCTAAGTATACTTGCCTGACACTGCTTGAAGTGCCTCGATGTGTTTCCACAAACCAATCAGTGGATGTTCCGAGCAACCACGCAACTGTTCATGGTACCTTAGGCAGCGGCGGAGGAGTGTACACAGGTGGGAGGTGCGCTTCGTTGAATCGGTTTTCTAATGGAGCAGTCTCTCGTTGGTGATGTCGGTACAGTTCCCTGCCACCAATTGTAGGGCTTTGATGTGCTGATAGGTGTGTAGGAGGGCAGATCACACTTCTAATCTATGTAGTTTCTTTCACCGCTGTCTGAAGTGACCTCGTGTGTTTACGGGCTATCCAAATTGCTGAATGTCTATCGCATTTCGAGATCTAAAACTATCACTAGGCACCACAAGCAGTGGCAGCAAATTGTACACGGGCTATGACGAGATGTCGTACCTTGGTGTTGTGTTACAGCTGGTGACGAAAATGATAAACCATGGGACAAGAGCTTTACTCGGAACCATGGTTGAAGATACTTATATAGAGTCACGCACACTCACCACCTTCAAACTTCATCTCTCTTCAACACCAGCTCCAACAACCCTCTCAACTATCATCAGCAATAAGCGACCACATACACAACGATCCCTCCGCGACTTCGCCCCGAAGGACCACCCGCAAATTTCCCCGACTGCCTTTACCAGCCTCGCGGAAAGCCAGAAGGAATAAAGAACATGACGGATAGCCAGCTATACAACCTACCAACCGAACTTCTCTTCATGGTGATAGACTACTTACCGCCGCACGAAGCACAGTTTTTTCACCTAGCGTGCTCCAAATTCTGGCATACAATACCACACTCAACTAAAGTGGGCAACGGAAAAGACAAAAATACCTTCAAGGAATTTCTCTTTTCCGACAGAGTAACCGCGAGACTAGAAGCCAAAGAGCACGCTTCTATCGCTGACTGCAGACACGAAAGAGAAAGTCGATGGCTCACCAAAGAACCAGAGGGCACATGGGTCTCAGCCAACCGCTTCTGCTCGTACTGCAGACTAGAACACCTTTACATCGCATTCTCGTCTTCCGAGCTTTCTAAACCACCTGAGATCCGTCTCTGCAGAGGCGCCGAACCCAGCACGCGCGTCCGACTGTGCGAGCACCTTACCGCCTCACATGGCGAGATAGCGATAGCTGCAAAAGCCTATCCGCCGATTAAATGCCGGCACGCATCCCATCGCCAAGATGTCTTTAGCTCCGCGGTCCCCTTGTTTCGAACCGAGGGGGATTCGGACTGGTTTCACCCGCCCCAGATACGCAAATGGGTCATGTTCCAACATATATGCGTACTGAAGCTTGGCCAGTTCGAGCAGCTCACAAAACACAAGCTCCGCATCGCGTTGACGGCACTCGGTCGACTGGCGATATTCTGTGCACATATGAGACCTTGTGAGGAATGGGTGGATGCGGAGTGTGCGTGCGCGGTCAAATCTTGGCAAAGCGAGTTTCTTTTTGAAGTGTGGTGTGAGAACGAGGAGTGTTGGACGAACTGCAGGTTATATTGCTGGAAGGGCAATGTAGTAATGCAGATTTGGAGGAAACTGGCTGAGTGCTGCTTTACGATGAGCTCTAATGGCCCGACAGATATCAGGAAGTGTATGGGGGAAGCGATGGAGGCGGTATGGCTTGCGCAGGCAAATCTCAATCAGTCAACTCCCAGAGGAACCTGACCTCCACCTTCAGAAGCTCTGGATTGTTGAACCACTGGCAATTCATTGCCTGATACTGGTCACGACGATTGAAAAGTAAATCTGCTCTTTTAAACTCATGTATATCTCAAATACACTCTCCACTCTCCCACCTCAACTAGCCCCGTTCACCAATCACTTCCCCTTCGCATTCCACCCAACCTCACAACCACCTCTTCGTCCCCAAATGCGACAAAAACTCTCCACTCTGCTCAATCGTCACTGCCCCAATAACCTTCAACTGCGCCTCCACACTCTCCTTCGTCGAAATCGCCCCCTTAAACCCAGGCTCATACTTCCGGAACACCTCCGCCAAATATTCATACATCTCCTCCGACAGCCCCGTCCTTACAAGCCCCGGACTCAGCGCTAGAACAATCACCCCTTCGCTCTTCAACTCAACAGCATACTTATACACGACCACGTTCGTCGCAGCTTTGCTCGCGGAATACGTCACGCTCGCCGCAACCTCCGCTTCCTTGATCAGATCGGGCTCGGTCATCCCGGTCGAGATGACAACCACTTTCTTGATCGCGCTCGCCTTCACGAGGCCGAGAAACGCGTTGATGGTGTAAATCACGCCGACCACGTTCGTGTTGATGGACGTCTCGAAGTCGGCCTTCAGCAGCTCTTCGTTGCCGACGAAGCCCGTGGGCGTGAGGCCGCTGGTCTTGTCGGACACGTACGCACCGTTGACGATGAGATAGTCGACTTTGCTGTTCGTGAGCTTGGAGACTTCGGCGGCGGCGGCGGAGAGCGAGGCCGGGGAGGTCAGGTCGCCGGCGAGGACGTGGACGTTTGGGATGCCGTCGGCAGCGAGTTGGGATTGCACGGCGGAGGGGTTGCGGGCGAGGCCGATGACGGTGTTGGAGGGGTTGGAGTTGAGGGTTTGGAGGTATTGGTACTGGAGATGTGTTAGATGTGTTGATGTGGGTACTTGGGGGAGGGGGGGGTACCCCAAGGCCTCGAGAGGCTCCTGCGATTACGTATGATGCCATTCTGAATTGAATGAATATGTTGTTGGAGTTGACGTTTGGATGGTCAATTGGTTGAATGTGATTGTTTGAATCGGGCTTTCTTGCTAGGACAGTGCAGTGGAAATTGAAGCTCTGGATGTCCTGTCACTCCTAACTTCCTAGTACCTTATATACACCAACACCTCCAGGCTCCAAAGTCATTTGTCTTGCACCTCAGAAATTTATAATCAACCTTGTTTCCTCTTTGATCGCTCGCTTGCAGCCCTGTAGTTAATATCCCTGTGTCGATCCCGGTGTAAGCGACTACTTGCGTGTCGCTTCTGCTTACTCTTGTTTCCCGATCGAGTCTAGCGTATCTTAATCGCTCTGCGGAAAAACTGCGCGGTAACACCACAGAGACGAGATTTGAAAGCCGATGAGGTTGGCTGGTGCTAGAATGATCTCTTGGATTTATGTGCTAGGTTCTTTGAAATACGCAATGGTGTGGAAGTAGTGCTGGTGTTGATGTGACGTCACTTCTTAGACGACTTTAGGGGAATCAGTGGATGTCTTTAGGATTTCAGAAGAGAGTAATGAGGTTATCTTCCGGCATAGATTGGTCCAGAGATTTCAAACGCTAGGAAAGTGTATAGGCCAGGGGTGCCATCCGGTCGCCCAACTATTGTCAAAACACACGTTTTTCGGCCTCGATTCAGCCCTTTCAATTTCATACTCTTACAAGCCTTAAATCGTAAATATGGCCGTTATTCGATTGCGCACCTCGACGCCTCGCCGAATCCACCCTACCATTCCATTTGTCTCCACTTGTCCATGCTCCCAGTTCCTGATCTCGAATTTCCTACATCTTGAAGTTTCAAAGACAAATAGGCCAGGGGCACCACCCAGCACTATCAGTGTTGTCAAAGCACACGTTCTTCCGGCTCAATTCAAGTTCGCTAATAGTACAACTCCATACACCCTGATTTGCACCGCTTCCATCGATCCTTTGCGCATCTCGACCAACAGCATCCCTTTTCTGCACCCCGATTTTCTGCCTTTTGTTCTTTACATCTCGTTTTCTGAAGAATCGATAGGCTAGGGGCCCCATAGACTACTTCGAATGTTGTCAATAGGCACTGGACTTCCCGTTAAATTCACACTCCCAAGCTTTCGACTTTCACAACACCAACCGAGATCTCCCAGCTCGATCTACAGCCTTGCATCCTTTACATCGCCGAATTACAACGATGGATGGGCCGAGGGGACCATCTGGCCCTTTCGCTATCATCAAATCGCTCGAGGAGATGCCGGTATAGGTGCCATTAGTCAGATCTGCAGTAGGTGCTGCTCTGACCTCGGGAGCGGTGAGGATGGGTGAAGGCGGCGGGAGGATGAGGCGCTCTTATTGCCCACATTTGGGCCATAGTGGCATTGGTCTCTGCTTTCTGGTATGAGAGACCGCCCAGGATGAGTGCTGAGGCAATGCAGTTGGCTGTAACTATGCCAGTCTTCCTCCGGTCGATCTCCTTCCAGAAGGGCCTCGTAGGCGATGGCGAGCTACCCAAAAAAACATTCCAATCAAGTCCAAGACATCAAGTTCTCAAACTCTAGATCTCGACCCCTTTTCTATGCCTCCAGTCTACGAGCTCCCATCCTCGATATCTCGTGATTCCAAAGATGAATAGTTCAGGGGCACCATTAAGTACTTCCAGTACGGTCAAAACGTACAGCTTCTCTATTGTAATTCAAAAGGTCGAACGTTGAGATACTGAAAACTCGTTCCCTTCTCCGCAGCCCCGGTTCTCAGCCTCAAATCCTTTACACCTCGTGATTTCAAAGACGTATGCGCCGAGTTCCACATTTCTTCACCACGCCTCTAATTTACAGCCTCTCGCTCTTAACATCTTGTTTTGTCCAATAACGAATAGGCCAGGGGCGCCATCCAGCCTTGCTACACCCCGCAGCAGCAATAACGATAGCCTTCCATTTCACACCTCGATGCATTTGGACCCTAGAGCAGCTACCTTTTTTTTACACCCCCAATGCACAGCCTCCCGCTCTTGACATCTCGTGATTCTCAAGACTAGATAGGCCAGGGGCACCATCCAGCCCTATTACGCCCTGCAGCAGCAACAGCAAAAGCCCTTCAACTCATGCTTCGAAGATTTCACACCCTAAGATACCTAACCCTTTTCCGCACCCCTAATCCACACCTTCCCGCTTTTAACATGTTGCGATTCTCAAGGCTAGATGGCCAGGGGTGCCATCCAACCTTATGCTATCCCGCAGTAGCAATAGTAATAGCCCTCCAATTCACGCTTCGAAGCTTTTATACCCCAAGACACCGACCCCTTTTCCCCACCCCTAATTCACAGCCTCCAGCTCTTGACATCTTGTGATTTATGAGGCCAGATAGGCCAGGGGCGCCATCCAGACATATCGTCCGTTGCAGCAGCAACAGTAATAGCCCTCCAATTCACGCCTCGAAGCATTTAGACCCCAAAACATCTACCCCTTTTCTACACCCCTAATTTACAGCCTCCAGCTCTTGACATCTCGTGATTCTCAAGGCAAGATAGGCCAGGGGTGCGATCCAGCCTTATCCTATGCCGCAGCAAGCAATAGCAACACCCCTACAATTCACGCCTTAAAGCATTCAGACCCCAAAACGCCTACCTCTTTACCACACCCCTAGTTCACAGCCTCCCGCACTTTACATCACGCACTCACAGAAACCTATACGCAGGAGGTACCACGCAGCCCCATTACCGCCCGCAAGCAGCAACAGAACTACTCTCAAATTTCCACTATCAAACTTCCGAACTCCAAAACACCACCCAAATCTGACCACTCCCAGCACCGATTTTCCGCCCCAGTCAACTCCTCGAATCCGCCCAACCGCACCAAACCAACTCCCGAAACTCCAAAAACAATCACCCAATTCAGTCGTCCAAAGTCGATGTCGTCGGCAGCAGGTTCCGAATCGCACCACGTCCTCCAGCAAGTTTTCCGGCACAGTCAAACCCTCGAATCCGTTCCGATACTCCAACACAGCTCCCGAAACTGCTCCGCCAAGCTTCCGATTTGAACCCTCTTCTCCCGTGTCTTTGGCAGCACTCCGCGAATCAGCGCTAGTAGTCCAACATGCTGGTGTCTTTCGTCGGCGTCGGGGGGGCGTCTAGGTCTCGGTGGCGGTTGGTAAAACGACGCGGCGGGGGGCTACGACGACGAGGCGGGGTGGTCGGTCCACGACGGTCTGGCGAGCGCGAGCGACGGCGGGTCCAGGGGTTCTGGATTGGAGGCGTGCGGCGACGGGTGTGACGGGCCCGATCGCTGCCCGAAGGCGTCTCCAGCTGGGCGCGGAGGTGCTGGTTCTCTGCCCGCAGGTGCCTGACCTCGGCGTCCCGGCGGCTGAGGGCCTCCAGGAGGCCTCGGATCTGCTCCTCCTGCTCCTCAAGGGTGAGGGCTTGGGCGGCGACGGTGTGCTCCGCGGCATCTCTAAGGTGCTCTACGGCAGCTGCGTGGTGCTCAGCGACGTCGCGGCGGCGCTGCTGCTGGCGGCTGATATTGGCGACCTCGTCTAGACGGTCCCGAATCGCCGCGATCTCTACGTCCATGGGTTGAGGTGGTGGTGGGGGTCCTCGGACGTACAGCTGGCGCTGTCGGAATGGCACGCCAGCTTCCTCGTCTACGGCCTCTTGTTTGATGATGAAGCCCGACATTGCGAATTCAGGGGCGTCTTGTGCGTGGTTTGGAGAGGTAATAACGCTGTCAGTGGTGTCTCGTCGAGATCTGTAGGTTCGCTGTGATGTCGGTGGTGCGCGCAGGAAAGGAGAGTAGCAGCAGGGGCGTGCAGAAAAGGAACACAAAATGCACGGACCACAAGCGAGTAGCGACTCGACTGCCTTCATCCACCCCTAGCAGTAGGAAACTCAGCCTGTTAGAGCTCGTGAATCAGGAGGCGTAAAGAGCAGCAGCTCTAGATGAAGAGAATCCAGACAGGAAGCCAGCAACAGCATGAACAGGGCGACGCCGTCAGGAGGGAGCAGGCGGTCTCCTTGGGCTTGACCACCATGCCTCCGCAACACCACCACAACAACCACCTTTTGCGGCTCTTCAACGCCAGCCTGCGCTCATGCGACTCGCCGCGTGAACACAAGATAACAAACATCCTCATCTTGTCCCCACAAAGCTGACACCGGGTGCTAGAACTGCCATGAACACCTCCGACTCGAGCCACACGCTACGGGTGCTCAGCACCCCATCAAGTCTTCCTTTCACGCGGACCGTGTTGAAAGCCTGCAGGGGTAGTAGCACTTCTTAGGGTCTCCTGGCCATTACGAAGGTAGAGATTCCAAGATGTCAACTTCCAGACTCTTCAAACCGCTCTCAGGCCGGATCTCCTTTGCGTATCTGTTCTAGGATTTCTTCCTTTTCCTATGCTTTTCTTATACTCTTCAATCTTTCTGTCTTTCATTCTTTACGGATCTCCAGTTGGATTTAATGGAATGAAATATACGAAGCTTGTCTGAATGAAATGAAGAAATCAGACTGAAAGAAGATAGAATCGAAGGTAAAGAAATTCGACTGGAACTTATTGTACGGCGTACGCATTGGGATCCCAGACTAGAAGCGTAACTAGAGCAGTGGATTCTACAGTTTCCGTCGGTGTCAGAGGACTGATGGTTGATAGAAGTCATCAAAGACGACGTCGTCTGCAGTTTCAGAATCATAGATTCTGCGTGAACTACGAGGAATTGGCAGTCGAGGTCCGGAGAGTCTACAAGAGCGAGTTCTTATTGTACTCGGCGTACGTTGAGGCATGCCATACTGGTACATGACATGTACCAAATTGCCATCCATGGCAGGCTGTGGTCATACCAAACATATGCGTTCAGAGTGGATCCAGCCCTGAAAACGGCACGCTGGAGCATCGTTTTAGCATCTACTCTTTGGGGAACCCGGCATGTGGCCAGTGTAGCGGGTCTTAGAAGACATGATGCCACGCATCGGCTTGCGAATATGGAAGCGTGCTTAGAGTATCGCGTATCTTACCGAGAGTCTCACCTGGGGCGAGAGTGCTTTCGCGGACAGCAACTAATGGAAGCCATGCTGGAAGAGCGAACCAGCAAAAATTACGTCGGTGAAGCCCCTAGAGAAGATTCAAGGCGGCCTGTCAACATGATGCGCAATGCAGAACAGTTGAACAGGCCAACTAGGGTTGTTTCTGACAGTTGCCCTTTCGCATGCGGTCCCTAAGCCAATCTACAAGAGCAAATGTGCAGCCTGCGCCGGTTGTCGCTCATAAGCCTGGCCGATATGGATGGCGAGGTGCGATCCATGTCGAATAGCGCGCACATATGCTGTCTCGTATAGGCCAAGCCACGCGTTATAGGTGTCTTTTCTCGCGTTGTCTTCGATAGGACCGGCCGGCGGAGATGGCGGCGAGGTTCATGGCTGGGAAGGGTCGCGGCACTGAGACGGGAGGAAGCGACCGGTATCGTGAAGCTCCAGGAGGCCGAGTGTTCTTGGACACAGACTTTCTCTAACGGAGGAAGCTGCGGTATCCATGCGATGGAGATGTAGCTCTGGGACAACGGACGGGAGTCGTCGTTGACGCCAGGGCTCATCGCCACAAGGCTTCGTTATCCAAGCGCAGAATCCTTCGAGCATCGCCCGCTAGCAGGCAGCCTGCTATTCTCGCTGATTGTTTCTAGAATGAGGAGGTGCGTTGCTGATTATGTCTCAAGAATAGTCGGGATGTGTGGGAGCTGCGCGCCGGGCGTTGTTCGCCTCAGGGATCAGAGAGGGGCATGGCTAAGGGCCGACGACTATCATGGGAGCACTATAGGCAGGCCTTGGCCCTCATGATGACGGGAGAATAGAGAGTGGATACTGGTGGATGGTCGCGAGGGAAGTGGTGTTGAGTAGGAGGTCGCGGAAGGGTTGACGTTGATGTTTGGTACCACTGCCCCCCACTACACCGTATTTGCCTCTTCCTAACACGCGAAACTCGCAGCGGACCTATTCTACTTGAGTCAACATCAACGTCAAAGGAAGCATCACGAAGTCTATCTTATGATAGGCATTTAAGAGTGCGCCTGCCTGTATACTGACAGTGCCGTACAGCCGAGCACAACGCGACTGAGACCGTCAGCATAGCGCCCGCGAGCCCCTAGTGGCTTCACGACATACAGCCATTACCACCTCCCGCCGGTCTCTTCAGAGCATAGAAACTGGCCTCGGGATCCGATTCAAGAAGCGACAGACATCGCCGACGATGCCCATTCGGCTCTTACGGAAGACAAATGAGCAGTGGATGTCTACAGGCATCGAAACAGCGGAACAATCATCAGAGCTTCATCTGCCTTTGGTAATGGGAGAAGATGATCGTATCTAGCGGCGTATTATCCTACGTGTATGTTGCCCGTGCAAAGCTTTGGCCTGGCTTCGTTCCTTTCAAATGCAAAAAGAAAACGACATACACTTCGATCCTCAGGACTATCTAGGCACCACCAACTAACTGCTCAGGCGGAACCGAGAGATACACGAGGAAGGTTTAAGAGAAACAAGAAAACTACAAATGACAAGATACTTGCTGCTGTTTCTCCAGAAAGCCAAGCTCTGTTCCCCACAGGGGCATATGGAGACATGCCTCTGGCCCGCATGTCCCCATCCTGCGGAACGCCTGCGAGCATGCCCGATTCCACGTCGTCTGTGTCACAACTTGATGTTTACAAAGTCTGCACTACTCGGCGCTTCCCTGCGCATGGTCAGCACACTCACTAGAGTCGAACTATCTATCATAGCCGCCCCGATCTCGCTTGCATCTCATTTCTGAAGAGTCTGTGACATTTAATTTAATAGTTCGCGCGAATCTAAACATTCTCTTTCGCGCAATGCATTGCGTTTCTCATAGCTCATCTTTCAGGGTATCAAGTCGTTGCTATTACAGTCTCTTTCTCGGCGATCGCCCTTACCGTCGTTGTATCGCATTTGTTCACACGCTTCGTCTTGATTCGGAATGCGAACACGGGAGATTTTTGCATAGCGCTAGCCATGGTAAACTTTGTTGCACAGATCCTCACTCAATAACTACATGCTAGCAAGCTCGTCTACGGCGGACTACAGTAGAGCACGTTGATTCCGTGAAAGTCACGTGCACATTACATTACCTGCAAATGCGACTATCCGCAGGTAAGGCCTTATTATCTAACAATAGCTGATGGCCTACAAATATGAGTTCCTTTTAGTAGCCCTTGACGCAATAGAGTCTAGTTTAACGCTTCCTACGCTTCCTAGGGACATATTGGCTCCTCCAAAGATTAGTCCACAATTTCCCTATTTGATGTTGATATGGTTGGTATTTGGTATTAGTGTTTCGCTATTCTATATTGGATATCTATTTGCGCTCTAACGTGAAACCATGTCTCAGGTTCTACGACCTCGCGTCTAAACATCCTGTCAATTTTACAGGCATGAAGCCGTGATTTCGGTCCACCACTTGGTACTCGGCATCTTACCGACCCTCGGACTAATATCATCTCGTGCTCATAGTCCATTGGAAGTCTTACGCCAGCTCCATAATCACACCCGGAACGCCTCGCTCAAAACCAGATCCTAAAAAATCCTCAGAATATCCTTTTGGTACTCGGTTTCACCCATCTTGCCTCCTCACACGTATGCTCACTCATCCACTGCTTGATCTTCACGTTATCCCATCCCGCATGGAACACCTTTTCCTCTTCGCTCCAATCTTCTTCGCCCTCAGGATCTTTCCGTTGCCCGAGCCTGAATGAACGCACGAATGTGCAACGGTCGCGGCGGAATGTATACTGGAAACATCCGCCATGCTTGCGGCACTCCGAAGCGCATCCGTCCACAGACTTATGTGCGGGCGAGTCGTCAGGTTCTTGCCAGCCGTCCCAGTCGGCGTTATCCCAGTCCTTGCGGGGCTCAAACGTGCCGAGACCGATGTGTGCTGCGATGTCGGCGTAGAGTATAGGGCGCTGTGGCCTATTAGTACTTCAAATTGGCCACTTCAAGTCCGTATGGCCTATCTGTGCACTCACACTCTCATTCCACCGCATCGTCCATTCCCAAAACGACCCCATCTCCTCCACCTCGTCTTATGCATACTGATAGCAGGCTGACACCAAAACCTTTCCGCAAACGGGATCCCACGCAATGGATGCGGATTAAACATCGGAAACAGCCCACTCAACGTGACACCATGCTCCCACAACGCCCACCCGAGCATCGAATCCCCACAGCACTCCCCCCTCAAATCCCGCTCATACTGCGCGTTGATCCCCGGCTTGACAAGCTCCCCATACGCCCCCGTCTCCCGATCCAGCAATTTCTTGACCGCGGCGGCGGAAACCACGAACCCGGCCCCGCCGTACGCGAACCATGTTTTCGGTAAGCCAGGGGGGGTGCGGCCGGGCGAGGGGGAGCCGAAGTAGAGAGGCACGCGGGGGTCGAAGCGGTCGAGGAGTTGGAAGAGGTTGTCCCATATGATGAAGGTGTCGGACTCTAGGAAGACGTACCATTCCGCGGAGGGGTTGGATGCGTGTGCGTATTCGACCATAGGTAGGAATTTGTACTTGTCTAGCCGCCACCCACCTTTCCGGTTGAAATCCCCGCTCTTTAACGGCTCTTTCTGCGCGTGGTAGGCGTCGAAGTCGGCGTTATTATCTTGTAGGGAAGGGGGCAAGTCGGCGAGCACGTCGAATGCGGTGCGGGAGTCGACGATTGAGTCCATATCTGAGGCGACGAGAAGGTTGGGGATGCATTTTGAAACGGAGGTGAGTTGGGCGGTTAGACGTTCGGAGGGTTCGCTGGCGCCGATTTTGAGGGTAACTTGGATATTCGAGAGGAGGTGGGTTGGGAAGGGGGCGCAGATGTCGTCCTTGGGGGTAGTGGTGGATTGTATGGGGGAAGAGCAGTGAAAGCGGGGACTGGGAGGCCAGCTCCAGTACTCGACGTCATCATCTGTGGACTCGGTTTTGGGAGGTTGTAGGGAAGGAGGAGGTGGAGTTTGAGGTTCTGGGTTGGGCGGGGATGACTCTGGAAGGGGTTCTTCGACGGGTTTCTTTGTGAAGAAATTGGATGGGTAGAACCAGGGCGATTGGCTGAGGACGATGAGGGAGGTGAGAAGACGAAAATAGCAGCGATGATGTAGAGGCCTCGCCCTCGAAAGTTTGAGGCCAACATGCCAATTGATGAGATGAAGCAGACAAGAAGCAAAAGGAAGACAAGAAGAGGAAGAAGAGACAAAGACAAAGAAATACTAATATTATTTAGTGTAGGTACGACCACTATTCCTCCATACCGTTCCTGAGCCTTCTGTGCCGTGTATCTATTCTAGGCCTTTCATTCACTGGCGCAGCCTTACAAGAAACAAGGAACTGCATCCTACAGGAGTGGTGAGATACGATGACCTGCTGGCTTCGTCACAGCTGCGGCCCATTTTGATAGGTACTTCCTTGACGACCAGGCTAGCTCTACTTAGCAGCGCGTTACAAGTTTCGAGGCAGACTAGAGATAGTGGAAGGATTTTGGGGCGGACAACTGGGCCACAATCAAGCGAAGGGCGAGGCTGACACGCTAATAGGCCGCTAGATCCAAAACATCCGTTTCTTATCGATGCCAGCGGAACGCAATTCTTGGAAAGGGTGCCTTCCTCCCCTGGAACCGAGCGGGGATCGCCGCTCCAGGCCACGTTTCATCACGTGAAGGATGGATCTCTAGCCACCCGATCGGGACTGTGGCGCTCACGAAGCGCTCACGTGGCGCTCTTCTAGACCATGGATCAACAGCACGCTATCCCATCTTTAAAATGTTCCATTTGACACTATTCCTGTTCCTGTCGAAACGCCGTGATAGCTTCGGCGGCATCGTGGCGCTTGTACCTTTTGTATCTGTGGCGCTCAAAGACTTCGCTGAAGGGAGTCGAGGCTTCAAATTTGGGACGCGGGACGCGCAAGGCTGCCCCTCGGATGGTCTAGCTGCCGTGAAGACGGCTCCTTTTCGCAATTCATTAGAGTCATGAGGCAGTATATAGCTTGCGGTGTCGGCGCCGTGAAGAAGTTTTCGAATTATCTCGAGTCTGTCGCTCTTTTTGCAGTTCCGTTGGATCTATTCATTCTTTTGTTACGCGTCTGTCGTCTTTTTCGCCGTCATGCGCCCTTTCCACCTTTTGATACCCTTCTTATGCGTTGCATATGCCGCGCCGACTACAACCGCGCCGTGTACGTGTAAGAGCCTTGCGACTTCGCTTGGTAAGACGAGCACTCGGACTGTGACTGGGTCCGCATCGTGTACGGGCCTAAAGCTCAAGCCGACCTGCTCAACTTCGACCGTAAAGACCTCAACCAAAAAGTCATCGTCTTCGACAAAAATAAGTTCAACCACCAAAAAGACCAGCTCCACGAGCACCAAGAAGACATCCACATCTGCAGTCAAGACCTCTAGCTCTTCAGTCAAGACCTCCAGCTCTTCATCCAAGACATCTAGCTCTTCAGTCAAGACATCTAGCTCTTCAGTCAAGACATCTAGCTCTTCAGTCAAGACATCTAGCTCTTCAGTCAAGACATCTAGCTCTTCAATCAAGACCTCTACCTCCACATCGAAGCCCGTGACGTCCTCCTCTTCCGTGAAGACATCTGCTTCATCAACCCTCTCAGCAACGACACTCAAGACCTCTTCCTCTTCTGTCCAGCCATCCACATCCACATCGGCCACGACGCTCCGAACCTCCACAACGTCCTTTTCTTCCACTTGCGTTCCAAGCCCCACCCGCAGCGCCGGCAAGCGTGGCCTGAGCTACAACGACGCTACCCTGACCCAACTCTTCTCCCTCTCCTGCGGAAGTAAAGCCTCTAAGGTCAACTGGGCCTACAACTGGTGGAGCGGCTACTATGCCTCCGGAACACCCCAAAGCGGCCTCAGCACCGTGGTTACCTACATCCCCATGCTGTGGTCCGCCGCGTCCGACCTAACCAGCATCTGGAACACCAACGTTCAAACCGCCATTGCTGCCGGGACCGACGCTGTGCTTGCCTTCAACGAGCCTGATGGATGCTCTGATGGTGGATCGTGCATGGACATCCCATCTGCGGTCGCCGGATACAAACAGTGGATGAACCCGCTTGCAGGTCAAGTGCGCCTAGGAGCACCAGCTGTCACGAACGGCGGATCGCCAATGGGGCTGACCTATCTCTCGAACTTCCTTGGTAATTGCACTAGCTGTCAGGTGGACTTCATCCCGATACACTGGTACAACGACGCGTCGCAGATCGCGGACTTCAAGTCGCAGGTGCAGAACGCGTACTCGATTGGAGGAGGACGGCCGTTGTGGATTACCGAGTTTGGGTGCACGAGTGGGACGGAGGCGCAAATTGAGACGTTCATGAAGGCGGCGTTGACGTGGTTGGATGGGTTGTCGTATGTGGAGCGCTATGCGTGGTTTATGGATGGGCCCGGGTATCTGGTCAATTCGAACGGCTCCGGGTTGAGCCCGCTGGGCTTGATATATGATACTTATTAACGAATTGAGGCTGAGGTAGTTGGTATGAAGATGATGATTTTGTCATAAGTTTAGGTACACGGATTTACCACTGCACGGGTTCTATTCTTGCTCGCCCGACATCACTGTGAGGAGTACCCAGCTAGCTTGTCTTCGGTTAGTCAAACGGTAGCCCTGTTTCCGCTGCGTCGAGTTTCGAGGAGCTCGAGGGTGGTGAATTTGGACAGGCAACCGTTTACCTGCAATACTAGGGCGAAAGTTTCCTTACATATTTTCGACACCGCTTGTGGTGTCTTAATGTACTTTTACAGGCCCAAAGCAATGGGTCACACACCTCTTTGCCGCCGTCTAAGGGTGCTCGGTAACATTCCACAAGACGTCTTAGCAAGGTGTAAGGAAATTCTTATCCTAGCACTATAAGGTAGCTCTGATGATTTCCCACAAGATAAACCCTCTGTATGGCTGAAACAGAAAGGGTGCGCGATACGCTAGAGGAAAATCATCAAATTTTGAGATTAAGAGAGTTGTTACACTGCCTCGAGTTTCCATTGAATGTATTCCAGCCACGTTCATGGGTGAGATCTAGCAAGCGAAGTCTTATGTCGCCGAAGTTGATGGGGACTCTGCAAAATACTCTGGTCTTTCCAACCTCCCTAGAGCATTGCGAATGTTTGCTGCGGCTACCCCAAGCAGGCCGTCACGGATCAGTGTTGGCGGTAAGATGCATTTGCAGGTGCGACAGAGATGAAGGACGAAAACTAGAGCCCCACATCAAACCAACTGTTGGTGGCCTGTGCGTTAGTGTTTGAGCCCGTTCTGCTTCGATGACAATTCCTTCATCTTCCTCTAAGGTCATGAGAACCGTTCAGGACAGAGACTTTTGCGCAGCATATATCCCCTGTATCAACACGAGGGCGTTTGTAGCTTCGCCGACTCTCCCCAGCTTCCTTCACCGCGCCGAGCCGCGTCGCGCGATGGCATGAGCTGAGGGAAGGATGCTTACCCGGGCCCCTTGGCAGCTTTGCTTGGCCTCTTCCAAGGTTTCTTCTCGCTCTATCCTCAGGCCAGAGTATGCAGGTGCGGTGCATGAGGTTGGCTTGGCACAATTCAGCTGCTGCGCCAAACAGCCACGATGTCCAGCCCTCGCCGACCTTTTCGCCCCCATCTAATTCCCGTGTAGGGCTCTAAGCGGCCTTTCCGTAACGCCCTATAAGTCGATTCTTTCCTTACTAGAGTCTCTAGTCAGATCCAATTCCATATAAATCTCCTTATACTTTCACTCTCATCAATCTCGCAGCACATTCTAGAGGCTAGCCTCTTGCTTATACCATAAGAATCTTCGTTTCCTAGCAGCCAGTTTTCTTCAGCACCAATCTAGCCATGCTTGAGAGGACATAATAGAGGTTTCATCGTTGCAGTCATGTCAATCAGGTCACCATCCCCTCTTCCGCCAGGGAGACTCTCACCACAACATGGCGGCTACATCTCTCTAGCTGGATGTCATACAACACGACCGTATGGGACCCCGGATCTCAAGGGCGAGCGGCACTATGGCCTTGGGATAGTGCCATCGCCAGAGTCGACTTTCGCCTATTCTCCGGGGCTATATTCTCCAGGCCTGTCCTCCCCTGGAATTTCAAGCGTTTACAAGGAACCACGACGTCCGTCGAGACTTCCTTCGTGGTTCCCTCACACTATACCTCTTCGAAACTCACCGCGGTCATTTACCGAGAATGAAAGCGTCGAATCCTTCCAGATGACACCACGTAAATCGACCCTGAATGCAGGCCTTCAAGCCCTGATTCCAAGGCCGACGGGTCGTCCTCAATGGGGCCTTCACTGGTGGACTCCTACCTGTATCATCGGATTGTTCCTACTAGGTGTGATTGGCGCGTTAGCACATCACCAGTTCTACAAGTTTCTGAATGGGAAAGAAGCACGGGACCAAGTTCGACAAATTCAGTACGGAACAGCCCTCGCGTTCTTTACTAGAGCTACTCTAGTCGGAAGCGTTGTGTTATGTTACAAGCAGAGGATATGGTACACCTTTCGACAAAAGGCATTGAGCTTGAAGGCAATCGAGGCTTCGATCGAAGTCACTGAGGACCCCACGATGTTCTGGAACTGGGAAATGATCAAACGATCTAAACTATCAACTTTGATGGCCGTTGCTAGCTGGATGATGCCAATTGCGGCGGTGCTATCGCCTGGGACCTTGACTACTCAAGCGGCGGTCTGGAGTAACTCCACGATGTGCACCGCACCTACTCTCAACTTCACCGAAGAGGCCTATGACGACTTCCGCAATCCGAAGATGATTGATGGGTCATATGGAATCTCGCTTTCCTACTGGAATACCACGGATATCAATGCAACCGCGCCCGGATGGTTCGACTACTGGGATCGACCCTCGAAAAACGCAGTCAGACTCTCCGTCATGAGTGTCTACACAAACAAGCCCGTCGAGATCAAAGGTGGAGATGCGAAGGCATGTGGTGCGGGATGGAACTGCACCTTCTCTATCTCTTTCGTTGGTCCTGGATACCAATGTAACGAGATAGCCAATGCGTCCTCCGATACAGCCCTGCAATCTGGCTCCCCATTCAACACATCATCTCTTGCGCCGATTGGAGATAAAATCTACATTGCTGATGTTGACGCTGCTGAGTACGCCAACCCTCAACTTCTAACCAACGATAAAGGCGAGCCAATCGAGGGACCTCCGTGGCCAGCTGAGCTTGGCGCACTCAAGGCTGAACCGAAGCTATGGATTGGATATTCAGTTAATACCACTCAACCTTACGCTCCGGATTCAGCTTTCGCAGGCAAATGGAAAACAGTCAAAATTCCAAGAATCTTCGCCTGCGAGCACCACGAAACTCAGTACACGGTTCACTTCAATTACAGCGGAGGCAAACAAACTACCACGGTTACAAATAAGACCTTTCTCAACCCGATCATCGACACATCGATCCAAGCCACTAAATCTGCGAACGGCACGTCACATCCATTTGATATAACGCCATCGTCAAACTTCATCCTCCCGGGTCTTGATGTCCCTCGGTACAAGTTGATCGCCGCGTATCACTCTATTGGATATCTCTTTCGAA
Organism: Mytilinidion resinicola; assembly: GCF_010093595.1. NCBI lineage: Eukaryota > Fungi > Ascomycota > Dothideomycetes > Mytilinidiales > Mytilinidiaceae > Mytilinidion > Mytilinidion resinicola. The sequence continues at coordinate 54,469 of NW_022985462.1, forward strand.
ATTGGCTTCGCGGTACCGTCGAGATAGAAGGAAAATGGCCTCGAACCCTCTCCGACGTGACCGAGACCCGGCTTGTGAACCGAAAGACGTACTGGCCCCTTCCCAATCTAGAAAAGGAAGTGCAGTCACTGTATGAAGATCTGCTACTCACGTTACTATCAGACACCTCCTTGCTCATAGTCGCAAACGCTACGGTCCCGTGCACTAAGTCGCGATATGTGAGCGAATTCATGTACCATACCCGGTCACTCTGGATTGGATACGCAATTATTATAGTGTTGGCTTTTATTTGCCTTCTCGTCGGTTTCATTTCGATGATCGAGAACGGGGTAGTGTCCGGGACGGGCTTTGTGCATACGATGGTCACGACCCGTAACCCTGTTCTCGATGCTCTTGGACATGGGAGCTGCTTAGGGAACGGTCCCTTCCCAAGAGACTTGTTGAAGACGAAGCTGAAATTTGGGGTTGTAGATGATGGTGGCATAGAAGATGGCCCGGCGCATTGCGCATTTGGTCTCGAGTCGCAGACTAGGAAGATAGTAAAAGGGATGCCATACGCAGGGCTACACTTACCGAGGCCAGGTAAAGAGAAAGCCGACTGAGTTCGGCGTTCAATTCTATGTGTATATGTTTCACCTTTAAATTCAATACAGTACTAGATCGTAATTTTGGGCACACGGATATAGCACTGCTCCAACTCCTCTCTTGCTCGCTCGGCACCACTGTGAAGAGCACCCGAGCCAGCGGGTATTAGCTTTGTTAAAAGGTAGTCTAATTTCTACTATGCTGGCCTTCACATCCTATTTGGAGTTTCAAATGCCTATCGGGGTACCCCAAGCAGTCGCAAGGAGTGCCCAAACATGTGTGTCTTGGTACTGTAATTACCCACGTGATCCCTACAAAGGTATTAATTGGCCGACTTGAAGGTGATTGGTGATTAAGCGAGAGACTAGTCCGCAAAGCAAATCTCGGGAACCTACCCTTTGTACCAAATTCCAGGAGACATTCCGCGACTCCGTGGCCAGATCTATTTCCAGCCTCTAGCACCGCTCATATGATTGAAGTCTACCGTACTTCGCAATTGGAAGTCACTCCACAGCCAGATATGGAAACGTTTCCAACCACCTGCGGCCAAGATGAGACGAGTACCGTTCCATCAAGTAATGACCTCATGACCTTTATCATCGTCTCCGATTTCTCAAATTTCGCGTTCTGTCTTTCCTTTGTCATACAGCAACTAAGAGATGGAGAAGAAACGGATAGCTATTGTCGGTAGCGGCATCTCCGGGCTCGGCGCCCTTTGGACGCTTCGGAATTCTCCCCATGAGGTGCATTTGTACGAAGCAGCAGATCGTCTCGGTGGCCACACCAACACAGCTACCTTTAAATACAACGGCGACAGCACACCCGTGGACACTGGATTCATCGTCTTGAACGTAGCCACATATCGTGAGTTCGATACATGTCTTGGCGAAGATTATAAAGCTCCACTGTAGATACTAACCACTTCCACAGCCAACTTCATCGCTTTCCTCAACGCCCTAAATGTCAAAACCATCCCGTCCGAAATGACCTTCGGCGTCTCCCGTGACCACGGCGCCTTCGAGTGGTCCGGGACGTCTCTTAGCTCCATCTTCGCGCAGCGCGAGAACGTCTTCCGCCCGAGCTTCTGGCGCATGATCTTCGACATTGTCCGTTTCAATCTGTTTGCGTTAGACCTGCTTTCTGAACAGCAGAATGGTGCTTCAGACGCGCAGAAAGAGCAGACGATAGGTGAGTATCTTGTGCAAGAGGGTTACTCGGACAGCTTTAGGGATGACTATATCATCCCCATGACCGCGTGTGTGTGGAGTACCGGTCCGGACAAGTGCGCGCTTGAATTCCCTGCTATGACGCTCGTGAGATTCATGTGGAACCATCATTTGTTGAGTACGGTTGCAGAGAGGCCGCCGTGGTTGACGATCGAGGGGGGTTCGCAGAAGTATATCGATGCCGTGCTGAAAGAGACCTCAAAAGCCACTATCCATCTTTCTTCACCCGCCATCTCAGTCGAGCCTCAAGAAAACGGCAAAGTCAGCCTAACCCTAGGCGGCACTCAAGAAGCAAAAACCGAGATCTTCGACTCAGCCCTCCTAGCCTGCCACGGCGACCAAGCCCGTCACCTAATCTCCGCATCAGCCACTGCCGAAGAACTGCGCATCCTCAGCGCATTCGAAACAACCCCAAACACCGCGTACCTCCACTCAGACCTTTCTGTGCGTCCCAATCATCTCTTCTTCCCACCTGCTCATCCCACACCCCATATCCCCCCCCCCCCCCCCCCCCCCCCCACTCCCCCCCCCCCCCTCCTCCCCCCCCCCCCCCCCCCCCCGTCCCCCGGGGGCACCCCCTCCCCCTCCCCCCTCATCCCCCCCCCCCCCCCCCCCCCCCGCTACCTCCCACCCCCAGCTCATGCCCACCCGCCGCACCGCCTGGTCCGCGTGGAACTACCTCACCCTTTCCTCCGACCCCACCACCAGCCCCAGGCCCTCACCAACCCTCCACACCGTCTCGCTAACCTACAACATGAACATCCTCCAATCCCTCCCCACCTCCCTCTACGGCGACGTCCTCGTGACGCTAAACCCGCCGCACGCGCCCGCCGCGGCGCTGACCCAAGGCTCGTACGCGTACCGCCACCCGTTGTACAACGCGCGCGCTGTACAGGCACAAGAAGAGCTGGCGCGGATCCAGGGGACGCGGGGGGTGTGGTACGCGGGCGCGTGGACCGGGTACGGGTTCCACGAGGACGGGTTTAGTAGCGGGATACGGGCGGGGATAGCGGTGGGGGGGAGTGTGCCGTGGGAGGTTGTGGATGCGAAGTTTGTGCGGGGTAGGGTGCCGGTGCTGGGGTGGAGGGAGCATGTGGCGAGGTTGGTTGTTTGGGTGATGCAGGTGGTTATTGGGGTTTTAGGGAGGGTGTTGGGGGAGGTGATGGAGAAGGTGGAGGGGGTGAAGAGTGGGCGGGAGAGAGGGAAGGTGAAGGGGATGTAGAAGCGGGGAGATGGAAGAGGGTTTTGGGGATAGATCGCCGCTCATTGCTTGAAACACTTTTGTTCATTTCTCGTACCTCATGACATGTGTTCTGTATCAATGCCCATCCCAATCCAGCCATCCCAACCCTTACCCAACCAATTCATCCCTTCCCAGTAAACATAATAAAACAAACAACCTCCCATACTCCTAAGATTTCTCATTACAGCCTGTAAAACACCCTCAGATCCCCCCGATACCGCAGGGTCAGGGAGATATCAAAAAAGGAGAGTTCGCCACACCAATCCATTCCCCCTTACATGAAACTCCAGACATAATAGGCACAAGCTAGATGACAGGATATTCGCACCTCATTATTAAACTGCTAAATGCTCATAGCTAAAAGACTTAGATATAGAGAAAAGGTATCTTAACAGAAGGGGAAGTGGAATATGCTCGAAGAAAGAGAGAATAAAAGGAAAACCGTCTTCAGCGACAGAAGGCTGTTCCGATATTCAGAGAAGGCCGGAAATTCGAGTAAAGATCTTATTTAGTAGAGGATCTTCGAAATTGAATTTCGTTCTGATTCTCATTGAAACCTGATGGCCCCGGGGCTGCCGGCTTGGCTGTGTCCGTAGTTGAACGAGAATGGGATTGTGGGCATGCGCGCTGCGTTATCCTACCCTGGTCAGAGGACGATTCCTCTTACTTGTAATACGAGGATATAGAAAAAGAAACGGTGCCGAGACAAGGAAACGTAGAGTGCTAGACGATATTGTCTAGGACATAACGATCTGTTCTTGGGCACCGCGGGTGGATGAAGAATTTGGTAGCACTAACGCTGGAACCAATTGAACCTGCGTCGGTCGGCGGCGCCTGCGGCCTCGAGCTGGACGCTGCGGTCGTAGAGTTCCTGTTGTCTTGCTGTTAGCTTATTACTCCCGAAACCCACTCCCTACACCATCTTCAGAGATAAGTAAGCGTACATCGTCGTCCTTAACCACTTTAACATCAAGCAGCAAGCTCCTAACATCCTCGTTCCTACCGAACGGTGGATACGGTGTTCCTTGTGCCTTTTGCACGCCTACGATGACTTCGCCCATGATCTCAAATTTGCGCCAGTTAATGCGCTCCTTACCCGCGACCCCACCGGGAGGCGCCTCGCGCGAGTCTCTGCTGCCGGCCGCGCCTTGAAAGACTGAGACGCCCGGGTGCGGGTTCGCTGCTGGTGGGCCTCGCTTGTCGCCTACAAAGGTAGCATTGCCTTCAGCCGCAGAGACTAGATCGCGGCGGTGGAGGGGGAGGTAGGGTATCCGCTCTCCCGAGGAGTTCTCCCAGGCGAGGCGATACGCAAAATGCGATTTCTGCGTACCCATAAGAATCTCCAGCTTCATGAAGTCGCGAGAGGTAGGCTGGGGCACGAGTTCACGGGTGGCAACTAGTCTATGCACAGCCGTGCCCTTGATACCGGCTAGTACGGCACCGAGAGCGTTGTAGTTGTTCAATTCGCGAAGCTTGCGCGCAATTCTCATCCATTTTTCGAGCATTAGTGCTCGGTGCTTCGGCTTGTCTCGAAGGAGAATGTAGTTTGTGACAGTGTAGGCAACGTGGTTGAAGTGCTCGATCATGCGATTGACGTTCTCGAGGCTCTTGCAGCGCTTTTTCTCGTCTGCGTTCATACTCACGTGACGGACCAGATCACGGGGTCGAATGGAGGAGAACATGATCCAGTCAATGCGTGTTAGCTCTTTTGCGATAGCTTCGTCGTCCTGGCCCATCATCAAATGCCATTGCGCCTTCGAAAGAGGTTTTGTGGGGTTTGGTACTAGGGTTTTGGCGATTTTTTGCGCGCGCTCAATACCGTTGAGCATGGTCTGAGATGAGCTGCTCGTTGACCCAGTGGTAGAGATCAATGTCCTGGACGAGCTTGTCGTTGCGGTTGTCGTACTGCGGCTTACACTATTGTTGTCCGTAGATAAGGTACCGATGGCTTTGGCGAAATCATCTTCATCAGAATCCTCATCGAGGACAGTATGGAATGTTTGTAAAGGCTCTGCCTTTTCTCGATTCCGATCACAACAGGCCCAATCCGTATCGTCATCCTCTGTCACATTTTCTAGGTCTAGTACCATCTCCCTTGCAGCTATTGAGAAGATACGATTCGAAGATAGTCCAGAGACGAATTTTCGCATTGTTCGCCTGGTTTTTGGGAACGCAAAGTCACCTGGATAACAGCTCACCCATTGCTGGAGAATAGCTAGGTGCCTTAGCTGAGCTATCGTGCGAATCATTTGCGGGTGCTTATCCCGCTTTAGTGCTTCGAAGCGCTTGACGATGCTGTCCAAGAGCTGGCCAGGGGTCCCGAATCTCCGGTAGAGGGCCAAAAAAATAGCTACAAACTTTGAGTCATTCTTTGACAACGGCTGCGCAAGAAGCCGTTCGACTAGCTGGTCTAACGTGTAGCCTTTCTCGTCTGATGGTAGGTCTGTCGCGACGCTTTGACCTCCATCCGAGTCCTGGGCTTCGGTATCGTAAGATTCATATCCAGGAGACTCCTCGAGATCCAAGAACGTGTGGCCAACCGTTTCACTTGGAGTGTGCTTGTGGCCCTTTTTCTCGGCATCCTTTTCAAAAGGCCCGGGCGTCCGAGCTTTGAGCCTGGACCCGGAGAATTCAGAGCTAGCCCGTTCATGTTTCCGAGACCACGTTTCCCGGGGTGGCACATGACGTACAGCGGAGGAGTTTGCCCTCCGACGGTTCGAGGCGGCCTGAGGTTGTGCTGGCGGAAGAATTAGGCAACGTACAACGATGTCGACTCTTGACGTGATTGCGGGACGGAGACGACAATGTGGAGATGGGATTAACTTACTTCGTCTGGCGGATATTGTGTTTCTAAGCATTACCGACAGGCATCTTTTCTGGGTTTCGGGGGCGGATTCTGCGGTCTGGAAAGCGTTTATTTCCCCCACGAGCTTCTGCGCTTTCTGCTCCACAACGGCGGGATCTACTTCTCGATGAACAGGGTGATTATCGCACTTGCATGCAACTAGAAGGTAGGGAAGATACGTGATTGACAATGCGTCTATCCCACGAATCCGTCAGCATAATTGTACATCATTGAGTTCCAAGCTCTCCACCCGGATTGCAATGTGACCAAATAATTTCCGAGGGTGTAATTGGAATGTGACTGACTCAAAATTTCGGGTACTCGCTCCAGGCTTTTGGCATTCGTGACATCGTAAATTGTGATAGCTCCGTCTATCCGCGGTGTAGCAAGGTCGTCAATCGTTTCGGGCCAGTTGATGCAGTCCCGTTCCCCAATGTTGATTTCGCTGAAAGATAGCTCCAAAAGGCGAACAATGTAAATGGATCCGTCAATGGCCATTTTGCGGGAGCTTATGGCGGCCGAGGAAGCGGTGTTCTGCAGGTTCAGAGCGCGGCGAATGAAGGTCGACTTTCCACTGCCATGCGCACCCACGACGACAATGTTCAGGTCCTGCATGGCGGCAGTGTCGTTCCCCACCGACTGGACGAAGAATGCGTTAGCCCCGCGCTTCGCGGATTGGGATTGAGCTACACGTACTGAGACTGAGGCCACTGGCGACCGTGGGCTGGGAATGGAATCGGCCATAAACGAAGGTCTCGCTTTGATGTTAGTGGGGGAGAGGGGTCCTTCGGTGTCGGAGGAACTGTCGAGGGAGCTGGACGAGGCGTCGTCGTTGGCCCCGTCGTGGGCGTCGTCGTGTTGCTGGATATTGTAGCGCTGGAAGAAGGGGTCGCCAGCAATTTCTTCGTCATCGGCAGCCTCGCCTAGGGACAAGTTGTCCGCCTGAGCAGCATGATAGGGACCAGACAGCTCGGTTCTCGGGACCATAGGCGCAGAGTAAGCGCGGCCCTTGAGGCCAGGGCGAGCAGTATCGGGTGGTGTCGACGTCTGGGCGGACTCCCTCCTCGGCGGGGCCGCGAAGGACTGCGAGCTCTTTGCCTTTTCGCGCTTCGTCGACTGCGTGTGGGGCCGGGCAGCGGACTGGCCTGCGGAGCATGCAGCGCGTCCTGTGGCAGGCATGGTGGTGGTGCCAGGGTGGTGTGCGACGTTGAATCTCCCGATGGAGCTCAAGCGGCGGGGGGTGGGACGGCGATGCCGCTGAGCGCAATTGCAGGCACCGGGCGGCTGCCAGACATCGGAGGAGAGTGTGAGAGCGAGGGCAAGAAGATGAGGATGCAAGAGGGCTCCCGAGACAGCTGCGAGATGCGTGCCTAGATGCCCAGGCGTGCTTGAAGCTTGAGCTCTGGTAGTTAGATATGTGGGTTGCGGTCGAGCCGGCGGCGCCAAGTAGCTCTACCCTCCACTCTTCACACTTCAATGCAGCGTCCGCGGTGATCACTACGACGCCAAACCAAGCCGTCAGAAAAGTCAAACACGGCCGATGGGAGCACAGCAGCGCCCAATTGAGCCATGCAACGGAGGAGCAGCCGGTGCCCCGACTGGCGCTGCCGAGTGTCGTCAACCACGCGATGCTGCGATGCTGCCGAATGGCCTCACGCCCTGACGCCTGAGGCCTGCGCCAGGAAGAGGCCTGTCAGGCATGCCACAGCCCCCGACGCCGATCCTCCGTGTCTTGAGGTGCCGGAGCCTCTCCCCGTGAAAGGCATGCAGACGCCAATAACTTCGTCCCAATTTGGGTCCGCCGCAGCCAGAGCCCGCCACCAGCACTCAGCTCGGGCGGAAACGCTGCTCACGCGGCTGTCTGAGAAAATGCACTGGATGCATGTGCCTTGTCGTGTACATGTGCAGAGTAGACCATGAAGAAGAAGTCTTCATGCAGGCTGCCGACATGTATTTGTATGTACTGTGCTCCCTTCCTGGCCAAAGCAGACGTCTCATCACGACCATTCGCCAAGGTCGATCGTGGCCTAGTAAGCTCCTCGATTGGCTCTCGGAGCATGGCGCAAAGAAGCAATGCTTAGCACAAACCATACCAAGCACAAACTATACCTAGCACATACTCTGTACCATACTCAGAACAAACTATACCATCTGTATCCTCGTTATTGTCCGTGACTAATGGCTGGTCTTCAGCTTGATTCAATGAACAATTGGGGCCCTTCGACGTACGTAACAGCTACATTTGCACATTTCAGCCGATCTTCTTTCTCGTCGAATCCGCATCTCTTCACGTGTCAAAAGAGATCCCCAGTAATGTCTGTCCACGTTTTAACCTACCACGCTACCTACGCAAGACTCCCGGACCGCATGCCGATTTGCAGAAGCCACCACTCGGTCTGTCAGAAAACCTCCCCAGCACGCGCAGAATCTGGAGAAACCCTGCAGACTACGCGCACTCCAGCTTTTAGCTTCGTATGGGGTACATTGCAACCCTGACCTCTTCGCTCAGGGCCTCTTTTCCTTTGAGAATAATCACGAGGGAGGGGCGAAGACAACAAATATGCCTACGACGTTGTCTCATCCTCACAACCGACGCCCAATAGCCACCCCAGCCTCCGCAACACCAAACTAGCTTCCGTAACACCAACTCCACCCCGTTTTCCCACCCTCTAGCACTGCAGAACTCAAATTCAATTCCACCGGCGATCCCTCTCTTTTCGGACCACTGCGAAAAATCAGCCACTGCCCTCCTCAGCCCTATTGGCCCGCTACTTCTGCCGCCTTTCTTACCGAGCACCCGCAACCGTGTCAACTGGCATGCGGGCCGAGAAGCCTTACCCACGCGCCTGTCAACTCAACGTGAGACGGCCCCTGCCTACCTCATTCCAATTACCTTCGTCCGTCGACGTCGAGCCTATGGACAGCCTCATCACATGTTGGAACTTCCGCGTCACGGTGTCGTGAAACTGTGACGGGGCGCCTCACGAAGAGCCCATCCTCAATCCAACTCGCCGGACCTGCAGCAAACGCGAATACCGTCGCTGGTCACTATCGTCCGACGCTGCATATGCGACTCGCAGCACGTTCTGCAACGAGGCGGCGGCCCGCCGCGGGAACGATTGTCGCGTGCGAGACGATTGGCTTTTCCCGACGGGAAAATCGGGCTAACTTTCGGGTTATCTGATCCCATGCGTCGAGATAGGCACTCCACCCGACCTGCTCGTCGTTTCAACACACCAGAAATGTGACGTGATTGTGATAGGCGTACAGGAAAGTGGGGTCACGTGACATGTGATCTCAAATCTCGAGTCTTTGTCGAGTCATGTAAGGACGTTGTTAGGGTACGTACGGCTATAATTATCTCAATTCTTCTCAAATCTTATCAGCCGAGCTGTTATATTTAGGCAACGTACACATTTTCTTTTCGCTATTTAAAGGTTCATCTGGAGGAGCAGTCACGTGTCTGAACTGTATACGTTATACTATTCTATTATTGTTTAACTACTAGCTCTAGCTCAAGGCTTTCTCTAATACGGTCACCCTACGGCTCAATCCCAAACCACCTCATCTTCGTCGTCTTCTTTTTTCTTCTCCCGTCACGAACCCGGTAAAACTCGTCCCACGGGTTCCGTGAATCGGGAAGGGTCGCAGCGGGCGCAAGAGAGGGTTCGTGGAACGCTGTTATCGCGGGCTTAGGGTTCCATGATGCGCCTGTTGAGTACAAGCGTGATGCTGGTAGTGTCACGACTGTTGAGGGAGAGGTGGAGATTTGGGAGGGGATGGTTGGGTAGGGAAAGAGTGAGCGGCCGGTCGGGTAGGTTAAGGAGGTCGACCGGTTGGGTGAGTAGCTCGATCCTTCTTCCTCGTCGGCCGCCCGGGTCTTGGAGCCCGGTGTTTGCTTCACAACGGCCCTTTCTGGGACGCCGAGTTGACAGGGTGCTTCGGCGAAGCGGATGGTTTTGGAGACGTTTTCTGTCTTCTTCTGCTTGGTAAACGGCATTGTGTGTTGTGTATGAGCTGTGACGGGATGTGCAAAGGAAATGTTATGTGACGAGATCTTGGAGTTGATGAACTATGGCTGTACTAGGAATATATAGTTCGGCTTTGTTCATTGTCTTAAGCCTTTGTTGGCTTTAGCGATGTACAGTAGACAATGCGCATGTCACGGCGAATTCGGATAATTAGAAAGATGGCGATCAAGATGTTGCTATTAACCATCGCTGGATATGTGTGTCAAAGAAATGCGGCAAAGGCATGTGATAGTATCATTCTATGCTTTTACGCGGTCCCCCCTAACAGTCCACTAATTTAGCTACGTGGTCGTAAATCATTAACGACTCAATTCCAGAACTCATCCATTCAACCAGGAGTCCCAAATCCGCCTCTTCTCTTCAACCCCTTCCTCCATCCGTCCCCCGAAATAACTCTTGAAGTTTCCCATGTCTCCGTACATGTGCTCCCGAGGTTTCCGAGGCGGCGAAGGCCTGGGGTGATACCCCATACTCGATGAGGTATACCTACGCCCAGATTCTGCCTCCCTTTTGCGAGCCTCGACTTCTTCGTCATGCAAGCGCTGCTCCGCGGCTTCGAAGATTTTTTGTTGCTGTTCACGTTGTTGCTGCTTAGGGTCAGTGCTGGGGCTGGGGCCTACCTGGGAATCGGGACTGGCTTCAGGCTGGGGAGGTGGACTGGTGGGTGTGGTTTGGGACGACGGGGTGGGCTTACGGTGTTTGGCTTGCATCAGGATAGAGAGGTATTCCATCGTGGGTGGCGGGGTGCTGGGAGGTTTGAAGAAGGGGGCAATTGGGAAGAATTGGGGAGTTATCGGAAGGGTTGAGTTGTGTTTATATGATGCCGCCGTGCATTGTGTTTAATTCTTTGGCAATGGGGTGATATGTGAGTATACAATGTTGAAGTCAGAAGTGTTGGCTACTTTGGTAATACTCTGAAAGATGAGCGAGCAACGTGAACGGGTAAGCGCACTTCAAGGTAAGTAACACTGCATACAGGTTGGACATATCGATTATCTCAAGTCACTGTAGTAGGCATGTCATGAGGAGCTGGTACCGGGGTTTTGTAAAGGACGTATTGAGAAGTCTGCAGACCGTGCTTAGCGGCCCGGCAGACGGTGAGATTTTGTTAGACGTCAGCGAATCCGAAATTTCAGACTCGAAGACTGGAAATGTCTACGGACCGAGCCACGGGTCTGTCAGACGAGGAGATGCTAGTCGATTATCTTCGAGTCGATTATCCTCGAGTCGAATGTCGAACTCGAGGAGCAAGAGAATCGACTAGAGAGTGAAGGCGCCCCGAGATCTAGCCCTTAAGGCTACTGAGGCTCCGGGGGCAAAGGAGGATTTTCTTTGCCGACCAGCGTACGACTTAGTCGCTGCATAGTCTTCGTGAAGGTCGTTCCTCTCGTCGCCTGTCAACGGCCTCGTAATACGCATCCCACGGGTTGTGGGACACGGGGAAGGTATCGAGCTTCGCGACGTATGGGACGTATGGCTCTGGTTTGAGTTGCCTTTCTTCCCATGCGGCACCCGTCCAGTGCAGATGGTCCGTTCGCTCTTCTTCGGCTTGCAGAGCTTCGCGCTCCGCGCGTTGCCGAATTTCTACACGGTAGGCGACCTTTCGCACCTCCTCCTCCCAAGCCAGCTGGCGGCTGCGCTCTAACTCTTCGAACTGAAGAAGGCGCTCGTCTTCGGTTGGATCGGGGGAGGAAACGAAGCGCTGGAAGATACCAGCGCCTTGCTTCTGGCTGTTGGGACCCATTTTGGGCTTGGTTAGTATAGAGGATCCGAAGAAAGACGTTTTGGTGTTGTAGGAGTTTTGTTGATTTTGTATGAAGTGTCAAGGAAGTTGAGAAATGTAGGAAGCTTGACAGAATTGGCTGAAAAATTGGAAAGTTGTGCTCTCTAAACGTCAGTTCAAACGTCTTTATGCAGGCTTTTTCTGGCGTATTGTATATTTACTTAGTCGGCGATGTCGATATACAACATCCAGGACCTGGCCGCCATGTTGGTGTACTATGTAGTATACACGGTACTTTCTTGAACAAAGTAGCAGCGTTAAGTGATGAGCGGCCACCAAATTGATGTGAATGCTTGTATTACTGAAATAGCTACTGAAAAGCAACAAGCCTATATCTAGCCTCAACACAAAGAGAGTAGTTGTCTCGTATAGAACATAATGCTGTTCTAGACTAGTCAATGAACTAATGAAAGACTGTTCGAAGTTAATACTTTGTCACTAAGGTTCTGGCAATTATAGGTTTCATTAAAGGCCATTGGAGTAAGCATGTTACTATAAAGAACTTATGTTGGGGGATTTTGGGAAGGATTTATTGAGTTTACGTACCAGAACCAGACTTGCTGGTTCGCCAGATGAGGAGTTCTATTTGAACGTCAAAGAATCTGAATGTTAGACTCGAAGAATTTCCGAACTGATAACATGCAAGGCGCCTTCAGGAGGTGCCCTTAGGAGATGTGACAGGAAGTGTCCCAAGGCCCAGCCCTAGGGCCTCTGAGGCTTCGGGGGCTTCGGAGTATTCGGTCTCCTCAGGAGTGAACGGCCCAGGCGCTTGAGCTTGTAAGACGTTGTCATCACCTCCCTACGCTTATTCACGGCAGCGTAGTATGCATCCCACGGGTTGTGGGATATAGGGAAGGTCCGCACTGTCGTCAGTGACGGCTCTGGGGGGGTTGGGTTGGTTTGATCCCAACCCGCGCCGGTCCAGTGCAGACCTTCTATGCGGATTTCTTCGGCTCGAAGAGCTTCGAGCCGTTCGAGCCGTTGACTCAGGTTGCAAATTGACGTGAACTCTGTCTTATTTCGGGGGCCCGAAGGCCAAACTATATACTACGTAGGAAGTGACTGTACGCGTAGGCAGAAGCACTAATTAGAGACAGCAGTAGGCACGGTAGGCACGGTAGGCCACCGTACCCCAACCCCTCTCTGTAGAAGTTGTAACTGGCTAGGCATGCAGGCAGCTACTATGCCAGCAACTCCAAGTCGTTGGAGCTGCGCAACGTAGGAGACGCTTCGGATCTCCCGGGCCGCCTGCTGCGGGCGCTCCTCATGAGGTTGAAGTAGACGCTCTCCCTCGCTTAGGTCGGGAGAGGGGATGTAGTGCTGATATTGTCCAGTGCCTTCACTGCGGTATCCAGAGCCCATTGTGGATTTGGAGTTGGAGTTGGGGCTGTGAATAGTTTTGTGAGTAGTGTAGGTGTGTATGTGAGATGTCAAGGTTCTGAAATGCAGATTACTTGACTGTAATCTGAGTATTTGAGAGTTGTGCTCTGAAAAGGTGATATTGACGTCCCTATATAGGCTTTTCATGACGTATTGTATACTGACTTATATGTCGCTATGTTTTTGGACAATGTGGCCACACTAAGAATCTGGCTCCCATATCAGTCTGTGTATTGATCGGCACGTTCATACACAATGTAATAGCGGAATTCCCATCGGTGAAAGCTATTCAGGAGACATGTCGATCTGGAAGGGAGACGGTAAGATGATGATCTATTGCTAGTTCGGAAATGGGAATAGAGAACACGGAAACATGCAAAATAAGGGGTCAACTAGTCACTGAAATAAGTACACTCAGGGAGACATAATGAGGCTAGATAAGAGTGAATTGATCTTGGGTATGACCAGCTCATATAGTGATCCTAGCCAGTGAAGTGAAGGTCAGAGGATGCTGGAGTCAATTGTCAACGAATTCGAATATCAAACCCAGAGAACTCGGGAATGACTACATCGCAGGTGCGGTGACCAAGATCTAGCCCTTAGGGCCTCTGGGGCTTTGGAGGCAGAGGGGGAACATCTTTTCCGAGGAGGACCAGCATCAGACGCTTCATGGTCTTCATGAACGCCATCTCCTCTCTACGGTTACTAAGCGCCTCAGAGTAAGCGTCCCATGGATTGTGGGATTCTGGCAATGTCCTTACTCTTTCAAGGGGTGGCTTGGGAGACACTGGTTGTATCTGATCCCACCCGGCGCCCGTCCAGTGTAAGTTGTCTTGATAGGCTTCTTCGGCTTGTCGCTGGAGAGCTTCGCGATGTTCACGCTGCCGGAGCTCGGCATCGCGTTTGGCGTCCTCAATTTGGTAGGCCTTCTGCATTTGGTATTCCATTTGGAAGGCCTTCTGTCTTCGGTCATCATCTGATCCCTGAAGAAGGTTTTCTTCTTCGATTGGGTCGGGTAAAGAGATGTAGCGCTGGGACCTGCCAGCGCCTTGACTTTGGTCTCTAGAACTCATTGCAGGCGAGGAGTCGTGATTGTGCAGTTTCTGGGTGATTGAGGAAGTGGTTATGGGAGTAGTTGTAGATGGTGTCAAGGTTTTGAGGTTTGGGAAGTTCGACAACGATTGGAAAACCTGAAAGCTATGCTCTCCAAAGGAGGCCAGTCTCGACGTCGCTATATAGGCTTGTTCTGGTGTATTGTGTTTTCGCTTGGTTGATGATGTTGATGTACAATGACATAATTTACAGCGTGGCTAGTTACTTATCCGTCCAATCTTCAATCCATCCATCGGCCGGATGAATAATCCACACCCATTGAAACCCAATCCAACTAATCCAGAAGACGTGCGATTCTCAATCGGATCAAATAGTCCTACTTCCAATGGAATTAGCCATATTCTGGCCCATGCCACTCTCACACTCCCGTTTTCTATACCTGTAATAGCAGATTTGGCAGTAAGTCTGGGTGGATTGATCTGGATTGTCAAATCCCATCAATCTGACCAATCAATCCTCAATCTCAACCGGCTCAGTGCAATCAATCGAAGTGCCTTGAACTCCGACCGCTGGATTACTGGCCACGCTGAATCAGTTTGTGCACGCCACCTCGGCATAAATTACAGTATACGGTGTCGTTCATAAGCAATGAGAAAAAATAAGGCCCTATATCCTATTTCGGTACAGAGTGCATTGCGGTCGACATGTTCACGAACAATATGAGGTAAGAAAAATGAGTGAGAGCTGAATGCTCTGGGAAGATGTTAGATGATCCAAAAATGAAAAAACGCGCCGACCTACATGAGGATGAGGTTGGACAACGGAAACTTTGCTCTTAGCGAGTTATGACTAGAATGGGCAATTGATCACTACGTTTGGCAGACTAGGGAAGTCATTTTAGGTATTTGGGGAATGAATTGATTCTTGTGTGGCCAGGTCACTTACTGACGCTGGCCGGGTAGATTGAAAGCTGTCGTTTGAACGACACTGACTTCGGAATTTAGCATGCAAGGGATAGTAGGGCTCAGAGGCCATCTTTAAGGAGAGTTCTTCCCGCTTTTAGGTTCTTGGTCGTCCTTCTCGGACTCGGACCTTTAGGGAACCTATTTCTTGGTCAAGGAGTTCTTGAGTCCCTTCTTAAAATTTCTGCCCGCTTTTTGGATACCTCTCAGGACGTCCCAGCTAGCTCCCATGCGCCTTGGCGCCTCCTCTTCAGTTATCAGTTGGCTATCATCCAAAAAGTCATCGAACTGGCTTTTCCCGGCCTTGAACTGGGGTTCATCGTGAGCACTACGCGAGGCACGAGACTGAGGCTCTTTTGTGACTGTTCCGTATAGTCTGGCATCCAATGCCCTCTGCCGAGCCTTGCGCTCATCGTTGAGACGACGCTGCTCTGCTTCGTGTGCTCTGCGCCGCCACTCCCATTCTGACGACTGGCCGTTGCGCTCCTGGTAATGGCGTTCCTAGGTTTCGCGCGCGCTGCCCTCTGCTTCTGCTTCTCGTCGAGGATCGACGTTGGGATTATGCCGTGAAGGAGGCATGTTGAGTGTGGTTCTTGAGAACTTGGAGCTGTGGGTCGAGTTGAAGTTTGAGGGTTGAAAGAGTTTTGTTGCGTTGAAATGTGAGGTTTTTAAACAACTTTGGGGAATCTGTGGTCTGTAGAGACTGTCCAAGATGAAGCTATATACTCAAACCTTGGTGTATTGTATATTTACGTAGTCGGAAATATGTGAGTGAATGATGTTTAATTGAAAGCTTGGCTGGTATATTCAAGAACAATGTGGACCTTAGAGCTGTTCATCGTACGTGTACAAAGACACTTAATGACACAGCGAGCAATACGTCGCATGTTATCGCAGAGGACTTGGGCGAAACTTGGGGACGAGAACGGAAAGGATACCTGCTTATCGACCATGAGGGAAGAACACTCTGGTGACATGAGGATGCAAATCGAATTGTATTCATACACTCAGCTATTAAGACCCTCGTTTCAGGCACTTTGTCACTTCCGAGTCGCATCAAAAGGGAGTCTTATATCCACGAGATATGAAACTGCGTTTACCACTGGCATGAAAGACTGGTCTGGCAAATGAAAGAGTTTTAAGACGGATGGCAACGATGGAACTTTCTCTCTGAAGACCTCACCTCGCAGCAGGATGTGATCCACTTCTCCTGAGCAAATGATCTCGCGAAAGAGATCACGTGTTTGAAATGTCTCAAACTAGGGAAATAGCCTAAGATACAATAGTACTTGAAGAAACCATAGAGCATAGAGTTAGTAAATCACTCACGTGTGGGCACATTATAAGGAGTTACGTTGGGAGGTGTAGAGGTTCAGATTTGGTATCTAAGTAACCAGTTGCCATGTAGTTCGGTCAGCCAGAAGTCAGGTCTTGTGGAGTATGAGATTGCATCAAGAAGCGCCGCCGTTGGGAAATGTTCACTCAAACGGTCGAGGGCCCTTCTTGAGCTTGTTCTTGGCTTTCTCAGTGAGCCGCTTGCCCCAGGTTTTGACGTCTTCACCTGCGTTGGAAAGACCATTATCCTCTTTCCGCCGCGACGCGGTCTGTGAACGATCAAGGTGTTGTTCGGGTATTCGACCGAGTATATCGTCGAACGTGGTCGACCGTGGGGGTCGAGGTGGAGGCGCGGTGAGATGACGGGACGGTACGTGTCGAGCTGGTATGCGGTCAGTGACATG
The DNA here is from genome assembly GCF_010093595.1 of Mytilinidion resinicola. Classification (NCBI taxonomy): domain Eukaryota; kingdom Fungi; phylum Ascomycota; class Dothideomycetes; order Mytilinidiales; family Mytilinidiaceae; genus Mytilinidion; species Mytilinidion resinicola. The sequence continues at coordinate 71,316 of NW_022985462.1, forward strand.
GCTCCGATCTTGTGGATGTCGGGTGACCGGTTGCCGTGGTTTCGGGTTCCAGGCTGCGCCCGTGGCAAACAGCCGGTTCTCTAGTTCCTCAGTCAGAGGTTGATCTCTCGGTGGTGGACCACGTCCCACATATTGGTGGCCATTTGCATGTTCATAAGTTTTTCGGCCACTTTCTGCGTCATAAGCAATAGTTTGCCAGCCTGGAGGCAGGTGTTCATCCTCGCTGTTTGTGAACCTTCTCGGTCCCATGATGGAATAAATGTGCTTGGAAGGGTTCGGTGGAGTGGTGATAAGTTGCGTTGTGAAGTTGATGACGATATGTTTTTTGAAACTTTCTGGTTTTTAACATTTTGCAGAAATAATTCTCATATGCTCCAGGGAGTTGTGAATTGTATGATTACATGATTCACGACACGTGAAATGACAATGTAGAAATAAGCATGTTGACGGTATCACATCGTATACGAACAATGTAAAGCTGGAAAGAAACTGGCTTTTTAAATTTCTAGGTGGCGCGAGACGTACATCTCTTTATACGCCCTGGGAGTCATGAATTAATTTAGAGAGTCAGCTCAAGATTGGTTTTAAGTCACGGGCTCAGAATTGAATGTTGCTGACTTCATGTTATAAGCAGCTTTTTTTTGCAATAATTGAAGATCTCCTACATGTGAGATTCGCCACGGATGTAATTCTGGGTTGGAAGTGGGGTTTGTCTATTTTTTTTTTCTAAGATTTACTTGACCACGGTGGGTGATAACAATCTACGTAAGGGGTTCCAAGCCATCAAGGGTGGGCGGCATTGGGGAATCAAGTCCCCTCATATGGCTTGACGCCTTTGTGGCGTTTGATGGTCTTGGAGGTCTTAGAGCGTTCCAAGGGATTCCACTCCTCGGTTAACTCCCGAGTTATCCGCCTGAAGAAACCAGGTTTAGCGTTTGGAACGCCTTCCTGGTTCCCCTCTGGCTTCTGTGCCTCCGGGAGTGATGCTGGCAGTGGCTCGTTTAGCCACTGAAGAAATTTTCGCCCGCTAGACGTCGCATTACGCTGATTTGGTGCAGGTTTCGACGCTGTGGGTTCTTGGACGATGCTGGTAGACGCGACAGATTGGGCAGTGGTGCTGGCTTGGATAGCAGTTGCCCTTCGGCGCTTCTCACCTTCTTCGACCTGAGCCCAGTATTTGTTATACCGAGCCAAGTCCCGTGGGTTAGGATTGTTAGGGATCATAACTCCATGTTTGTCACGAGTGAATTCAGGCTTAGCCGGGGCATAGTAAAATTGTCCCAAGTCAGCATCGTAGCCAACAGCTTGGTCCCCGAATTGCGAATCGTCTCCAAAATAGTGGAACTTACGACCGGCCATGTTGAGGGTTGGGAGTCGGTGGTGTGAGGTTGTGGTTCGAAGTATGTTTTCTGAGCGTTTGGAGTTGCGGTAGTTCAGGCTTCAGAGATGAGGTTGGAAATTTGTGCTCTCTAACCTCCGTCTAGGACACCCTTATATATCGATATATTGTACCTTCACGTACTTGAGTTAATGATTGTGAATAGATAGTATAAGTGAGTCATAACAAAGATGTCCGTGAATGTTGTCGGTATACTTGAGCATTGTACTTTCACGTACGGACGTTCGCGATTTGTGAATGGACAGTATGGGTGAATGTTGACGGGATGTTCGTGAATGATGCCTATCCAGGCACGTACGTGAACTGAGCGAATGCTGGAGCATCGGAGCATATGTTGATGAACAATGCAAAGAGAATTTGCGGAGTTGCTGTACTAGCCGAGAAAGGTGCTTGGAGAAACAAAGAAGATCACGTATTTAGTTGTAAGGCAGTTTATAAGAGAGATATACATGGCGAGTAAGGGATTAGTAGTGGCGAAAGAGAGTTATTGTATATTCATCCATGTTTTAGTCCACGTGACCATTTCTAGTGGCCCGAAATTGGCGGGACTGCTTAGTAAGGGGTTGGGTCTCAATGATAGCCTTCGGGTAATGTCCCTCATATCGCTAAGCTTGATGACTTCGAGACGTTCAATATTATCTGTCTTCTTAGGCGGCTTCGGCCCATTTACTTCAAGCGACCACGATTAGTGGTCGTGATATGGTCTCATCAAATGACTCTGGGATATCAAAAGTGCCTGCCGTCAGGGAATCAAGTTCCCTCGGAAGGATTGACGCCCTTGAAGCGTTTTGGGATATCGGGGGACTTCTTCGAGAACGTTGGCGCCGTGGATTTCTTCCTGGGCTCATCGTTGCCAGTAAGACGTCGCGTCAGACGCCTGAAGAGACCGGGCCGTTCTTCCCGAGACGTCACGCTCTCCTTGGCTTTCGATCGTCTGTGAGGTGACGTTGAATGGGCGCCACGGTCGACTTGTTGACAGAAGGCGTCGCGGTCTTTCGAGGAGCACGCTCGTCGTATATCGCCCAGTATTTTTCGTATTTCGCCAAGTCCTTCTTGTTAGGATTTTGAGGCACCCAGACGCCATGGCGATCAAGAACTTTCGGAGCACTAGAATTTCCGGACGCACCCTGGTAGATGTTTCCATTGATATCTTCGTAGGTTCTTTGCTGCAAATCAGCATCATAGCGATACAGCGGGTTCCGAACTCTAGCCGTTCATCGTCTTCGTACCTGCGACGAGGCATGTTGGGCTGTGGCCGTGGCGAGTGTGTAAAGATACGCTTGAGGATGGTTGGTTTTTGAAGGAAGATTATAGGCTAGGGTGGTGTTCTAGCACGGTATGGAGGATTTGTGGTCTCCAAGTCCGCCCAGGACTTCCTTATATCTTTGGGCATTGTAGTTGCACTTCCTTGAGAGTTCACGTTATGTGAATCGACTATACGAGTGAATAATGGCTGATACGTTCGTGTATATTGCATCTTTGATGTTATTTTTGAATGATGTGAATTTCATAACAGAGAACGGATAGGACGTGAATGAGCAATACACATTGAAAGGGTTGATGATTCGTATGCTGGCAATGTGATGCGAGGAGAACATGGAGAAGTGGCTGCGGGCTGTGTGTCTGCTTGTAAAGAGAAGTGGGGAACGAGGATTTACTAAAAGGTCAGGGAGACGGCAGATGGGATAGATTTATGGAGGAAGTGGTCTTTCTGCGATGAAAGAAACCGACTTAGCTATTGAGACAACGGACATGAGTCCTTTGTAGAGCCGGAGAGCAGAGTTGAGCAATTAACCTGCATTGATGGGGGATGTAGAGACTTCTTCCTAAAGTTTTGGTTGATGGTAAGACAACCTCGGACGTTGTCTTCGTAACGTAATCCATAAGCACAAACTCGCTTATCTTCTGAGGGCCTCAACGTATCCCTACGCTCACCAGCACAAACGTCGTCTTTCACTCGCGTCTTTTTTTGATTCAGAAATACCTTTGTACGTCGAAAGGAGACTAGCGCTCGGAATTCACCAACGCCAGGAAGCGGGCGATCTCCCGCCGGTGAAACATGGCGGATCTACGCTTGGCGGCTGCCCGCCTTACCTCTGGGATCGATGTTGGGACGCTTATTGGGACGGCAGATGTCAAGTCAAGACCGATGGTTGTTGAGCTCGGGGAGTTCAAGGACTGCTCAGCCGTGGACGAGGCAACCTTGCGTGCAGCAGCGCCAATCTAGGCTGGATCGCCAGACAAGAACTTGCGCAATCACGGTCTGTGGAGAACAGAGATGGGGCCGGACTTCGGGGATCGAGCTGGTGGAAATTGAGTGCAGGCGTTGACTCCTAGCGACAGAGGAATGCATGCATCATGGCACAGCCGAAGCCACGACGCATTACAACGTCGGCACGCTCAGGATCCTGCAGCTTGTCACCCGCTGTTATCTCTGTGTCCACGACTCCAACGCAGAGAGAGGATCGTTCGCCGGACGTCGCTGCATAGGACGAGGTTGAAGAGGCTCGGAGAAGAGTTGGATAGCCTTCTAATAGTAGGAGCACAGGCCAGAGGGCGCGTCGAAAGCTTCCACGACGCCCAAATGGTACACCTCAGCCGATCCTCTAGCCGCTTCAACGCATGAAGTCCCAAAATGGACGCGGAACGGGCGATGGCGGCACGCTGGCTGCGACGATACGCCACAGCGCCGACTCTTGAGCTGGGAGAAGCGCTGGCAGCTGCCCGGGCGGGAATGGGGACGACGGGTTAAGTATCACCAGACGCTCCTCTCCGCGCGCCGCCTTTTCTTGCTCTCTTTTGCGTGTCTTCCTAGTTGCAGTTGTTGTCGCCGATGGGCGGGGTGGAGTGAGTCGTGGCTCTCCGCCAACGGACAATCACAGCCAGCCACCAATCTTGCCGAGCTGATAGGGCCCAGGATGGCGGTTCCTGCATCCAGGGTACGTATGGAATTTGTTTATCGCTGCTGGACCCGGGCCTTCTAGATACCGATCGCCAGCACGGCGGACGGGGGATCGCTGACCTTCATCACAGAGCCATCCTGTCCCGCCCTCATGGAGCCTCTTCCATAGTGGCAGCGAACCGGAGCCCGCAGTGCCATTCGATCCCGAGGACCTGCGCCGCCGTCTGAGGCAAGTCAAGCTGGACGAAGCATTCAAAAAGGCCTACGCGACCAACAGCGACAGCCCCGCGTTGCAGAAGACGTCCACCAAGGCAACCTGGCAGAGCTTCTTCACCAGCCTCCGTTTCCACCGGGCCAACGATGCCGAACACCAACGCAGTGGCGGGAGCACCCAGCCGGTGCACAGCGTGAAAGACTCCACCACCAGGCCGCCGCCAATCGTTGCCAACGCTGCAGCAGGCCCTGAGAAGCATGAGCTGCACGATACAAGACGCAAGGACAGTCGTACAGACGCGTCAACTACGACCTCTACCCGTCCACTAGACGCCGCAGATCGCAATCGCAATTCAACCAGCGAAGGACAGCACCCGCCACCAGTAACCTCGTCCTCAGGTCCATCTCCACTCGGTCCCACGCCCGCCAACTCTTCCCGTCCCATCGCTTCTTGGACTGCCCGTTCTTCACCCGCCAGCTCCGGCTCCTCTTTTTTTCTCCAAGTCCCCGTCCTCTCTTCTCACAGGACCATGGCCTCCATGGCCCCATCCCGTGCGCCAATGTCTCCGGACAACGTCGCCAAGGGCCGTCAAGCTGCCCACGACTTCGCACAGCAGCGCCGGAAATCGCTTCATGCTTCCGACCGTCTGGCCTCGCGCAACTCTGCCATATGGAGCCCAGCATCCCCTCCTCCAGTTCACTACCCCTACGCCAACGGCCAATCCATGTTCCCTGAGCCCCCGTCTCTCTCATCCGCCAGAAAGAAACCACGACCAGCCAGCACCGGCTTCGAACAGGTATCCCGCCCTGCCATCGTTGTCACCGCCGATGATGCTCCGCCACTACCACGCTTGAACCGCTTCTCGGTAAAAGGGAACCTCGACTGGGACCGGCAAAATGAGAATATAGGTCCCAGGGCTGTGAACAACTCAAGATTCGCCAAGGGGAGCAACAGCTACGAAGACCGTCTTACCGTCAACTCCCTTGAGCGCCCATATTACCATGACAACATGAGTGGCCAGGAGTCCAAACGCTCGAGTATGGGTGGACAGTACCCTTCCCGCATCGTGAGCGGAGAATATACCCTCCCTGGTCCTCCTTTTCCAACTTCAAGCAGCTCGAAATTGCCTCCCAGCGCGAAGTCGAATCGCAATTCAGTGGCCCGTAGCTCGACTGTTCTTGCACTCCCAAGCAACAGTAATCGCAATTCCGTGCGCTACAGCCCTAACTCCGTCTCGCACCACCCACGCCTTGTCAAAAAAGATAGTCTTGAGCAACACCGCTGGCGTGAAAAGACCACGCGGGAGAGTGCAGTTCTTGAAGCGCGAGCTAGGCGGGGAAAGGAGAAGGAAGGAGGAGGGATCGGTATGGGCTCCTCGCCAGTCCTTCCATCATTAAGTCCATTTCCCCCACTGAGTATGTCAGCTTCACCGGCCCAGGGCATGGGCCCTCAAGGCCAGCTAAGTAACGATGCTGTCGGGCGACGCGGGAGTGGGGGTGTGGGGGGCATGAGAAGAAGGAGCGGTGGAAATGCGCACATAACCTCTCAACTAGATAGGCGGACTAGCCACGGGAACATCAACGGGAATATTCACAATCCGCAACTCGACAGACGGATGAGTAACAGCACCATGAAGGAATTGGACCGCAAAATGAGCAACTCTACTCTTCATGGGACTAATTATTCCACCTACCCTCCCTCCAGCACGAGCAATGGACAGCGTTTGAGTTACATCCAGCCGACGCCAGGAATCAAGCGCGCCAGCACTGCTCCGCCCAAACGACTCAGTCTCACCAATCAAGCATCCAGTTCCTCCCTCCCGCAAACGTCCAGAGCAGAAAAGAGGGGCTCTAGAATTATATCTCAGCATGCTCCGCTACCACTACTGATGAGCTCTCCAGATGGAGCCACATTTCCTTCATCCCCACCTCGCTCCCAAAATCGAAGTAGCATAAATGGGCGTGATCAACCTCAACGTCTCCCCTACCCTTTCCCTCAACTTCCCCCTGAACCGGTCGATTCATCCAGCTCCCAAGAAGCCCGCAATCGGGGCCGCCGTCGAAGTAGCTTCAAAGATGACGATGCCCGCAAACGCTCGAAATCGAGAGCTTCCGTTCGTTCGACGAAATCTGCAAAATCTACCAAGTCCCAACAATCTGTCAAATCGACAAAGTCGACCCGTTCGCTGCGCTCCATCTTCTCAACCGCCTCCACTACCTCAAACAGACTCCAGAAACGCCAGTCCGCTTCCTCTCGCGCGTCGCGACGTGGCAGCTCGGCTGTCTCGAAAGAACACCTAGCAGCACTCGCCGCGCTGACTGGCCCGGCACCGCCACCAGATGGTCGAATGACTCCGCAAAGTATCGCCTTCCTGGAAAAGCAGAAGCGAACACTGGAAGAGCGCCAGCGGCGCGAGAGCGTGGCTAAAGACCGAGAGGAGCGGATGGAGAGGCTCAAGAGGGGGCGAGAAATGGAGAAGGTGCTTTCTGGTGACATTATCGGTGGTGCGCTGGGAGGATATAGAGAGGGACATGATAGCAGTGATGAGCACTCCGAGTTCATTCCTTCTACGGAACCAACTACAGAACCATCTGCGGAACCATCTCAGGCTGGCGGTGTTCGCAGTCCTACCCCGAGTTCTCTTTACAGCGCCCCCGGCAAGGGGAGACGGAGATATACGCTCGACGACCCAATTGGAGACCTGGATACTTCGATCGAGGGCCTCACGCCTGAGAGTATTCGCCTGCTACGGGAGAGAGAGAAATTGGTGCGATGGCGTGCGGAGCGTGAGAAGCAGCTGTTTGAGCAGAAGGAGCGGGAAAGAGAAGAGCGGGTGCGCGCTGCGAATGAGAAAGAGGCGATGAGGATGGTCGATTTAGAGAAAGAAGGAAAAGGCAAAGGGGAGAAGAAGAGGGGATGTTTCGCGTGGTGGCCATTCTCGTGATTGAGAGTACAAGGTGAGCGGCGTTCTTGTGTGCGGAGAAAAGATAATACCCTTTCGTTTGTTTCTGTATATATGCCTCTGCTTGGGATCCAGTCTCTTTACAGTCTTAGAATAGAACGGGATATAAGAAGGGAGGAAAAGAGGGTTTCTAGATGGTTTAGGTAATGGTAATGGTAATGAGCTCCTCCGTTATTCCGACATAGGGAAAAGCATATCACTGGCCGGACACTAAGTATATAAACGGTCTCTTTTCTTTCAATCGCAGTCTTCTTGATATATATATATATAAATGAGTTCAGCGTGCAGAGCATCCAGCAAAAAGAATATCTAAGGAGCAAAACACCACCCTCTCTCGAGGGTGTAGCCACCCCGGATGGGGTTTCTCTAAGTCCGCCCGCCCGCGGTATTTTTCAATCCGTCATCTTAACCGGCCACTCTCAGCCTCACGCACCAACTGCATACATCCTCTTTACCAGGCTTCCAAGCCTCTCTACGAACCAGGCCGCCCGAAGTCGGTTCCCTCCGGCGAACCTAAAGGAATGTTCCAACTTTTTAACACCGAAAGGTCGAGTCGAGAATCGAACCCGAGACCAACTGCAAGACCCCAGGTGAGTTTTGTCGACGGTAGTAAAACTACCTCGCGAGGTATCGTTGCCTGGACTCCGGCCGACGGGCTTACACTCGGTGTGGCCGATTACCAATTGAGCTAAAGGGCAAGTTAGCGGATGAGGGATTTGGATTTTACTTGAAATATATAGACCAACTGAGGGTCACGGCTCACCAGATCTCTTGTTTACTTCATACGTCATGCGTGTCTGGATCTCAACAAATCTCACTCCACCAGTCGCCTTCCGTCATGGCATATACTTCCTTCACTACTTCACCAGCCGACATTCGTCATAGCATATTACTGCTTTCACTCTTTCACCACCCATTCTTCACCTGCGCCATCCCGTCACTGGCCATCGCCCTCGTCACGGAAATGCCCACCGCATCACCTACTCAGTATGCACCGACAACACGACGCGTCTGCATTCCCTCCAATCTTCGCCTCCATCATCCGTCCACCTACCATCACCCCAAATCACGGGAACGCCCACCATACCGCCAACGCGATCCGTTCGCAGGGCCTCCTGCAACCCCCAACCCCCATCCACCCCTCTCCATGTCCCCTCCCGCGCTCTCCAACGACCGCCTTCCCCCCGGCCGGCATCTCCCGCACTGCCTCCTCCGCCGCTCCCCCTTCCCGCGAACGCCAACAGCACGCTCTACACCAGCACCGCGGGCGCCTCCTATCGTGTTCGACCATGTGAGGGAGTGGGAGGGACGGCTATGCGCGACATCCAGCCCCGGTCCTGCCAGCGCTGATCGCGCGGAGGGTAGGACTGCGGAGGGTTTGGGGGAGGATTAGCCGTGCTGAGGTTGAGATTGCGACTGCAACGACTCGACGGGGCCCGATGCATTTTGGCGGGGTTCTGGGGCATATGGACGGAGAGGGTGTAGGGAATGGGGATAGGGATGGGTATGGGTATGGGAGAGGAAAAGAACGGTCTTTTCGAGGGGTGCTGGGGGAAGGAAAGGAGACATAGTGAAGAAATCGACAGCACTTTGAGCGGTGCTGTCTAAGTGACATGAGTGCTCGCTCTGACCGATATCCTGCACACTTACCCAAACTCCTGCGGACTCGCCTGCACCAACCACAGCCTCTTCCTCCAGTTGACGTTCTCCGCGTACAACACAAACGTTCGCATTGCCAACATTCTCCAGGGCTGTTTCGATTTGTCTGGCCTAGTAAATGCTAATACGTGGCACCGTTACACCCCCTCCCTCTGTGCGTAAAAGGAAATGGCGACTGCGACGACACCGGTGTCACCAGCAGGCTTTCCTTAGCTAATAGCCTAAGTTAGGTCTCCTTCGAGACGGAGATGCGCGTTAGGCGCGATGGGAAGAAAGGTCTAAATGATACCATGTCGCTGGGATTCTTTGGTTGAGCCAACGCGTTTTGGACGATTGGGGATGAAAGCTTTGGCTGGTTTAGTGATTGGCGGTGGGATGGGATGCCGAACGGTCCCACGGAAAGCCAATACAAGTCTTCATCATGAGAAACAAGCTGGATATGCATAGTGACGACCGTGTAGGTAGCATATTGGAGTTGATTGCGGGCGAGAGGTTTATAGATCGCGGATGACAGTTGTTGAATACCTTGCTGCCTTACCTGCAGTGGCACCTACATATGCAGCTATGACTCCGTTGATTGTTGCACTGATGTTAGGCATCTACATTCCGCAGCAGATGCAAAGGTTCCACACCACAGAACCCGTCCAGCGACAGCAAAATATCTAGACTGGTATTTAGTTGCGCGGCATGCCATCCGTACCATATCTCTGGGACACACTCCCACGTGACCTCTGTGTAACCCGACACCGTGCATGGACTGGAGGCATCACTAACCCTTGTATCGGCAAAATGCGGCGCGGGCGGCGGAAACATAGAGCCCTTCTACTACTCGCCCGATTGTATAAGGACCAAGAAGCCGGAATAGGATGAAGCAGTCGTATAGCTGCCGAATTCGAGTGACTGCTAAAATAACAGGTTTCTGCAAACGAACAGTATGGATTCACTAATGTGCTGCTGATTCCAAATATTTCGTGATGGGTGCAAAGAGGGTCTGTTACGATAGAAGATCGTCCCCTTCCCAGGCAGGCTTCGTCGAACAGAAGGCGGCAGCCCAATACCATCTGAGGTAGCCCGGAGAGCGACCAGGGTTGCCAAAACTGTCGTTTTAGACCTCTTGATAACGTACAGTACCAAGACATAAGTTTGGGCATCCCTTGCAACTGGCTGGGGTGGCCCAACAGGCCTTGGAAACTCCAAACACGATGTAAAGGTCAACACAGTGGAAATTAGACTACCCTTTGACTAATTAGAAACATGCTAGCTGGGGTACTCTTTACAGTAGTATCGAGAGAGCAAGATTGAAGCTAGACCAGTGGTATATCCATGTGCCCAAACTTATGGCCTAGTACTGTACTAGAGGGCCCCAAGCGGTGGTAGGCAATGGTCAGAAGCCCTGCAAGTTTAGAGTGAGGTATCTTTGCCATCACTTTTATAAATAGTGAACGTCATCTCCCGGCGGACTCACCGCCTTAACAGATTGAAATGGCCAGAGAATACGGCTCATGCACGTTAGCAGTCGCTTCACCTAACTCGTGTTCATAAATTGCACTTCGAAGAGATGTCTCGAGGTCAACTGTCCGTAACGCGGTGAAGAATCTCAAGTGTTCTTCAATGCTTTTCCGGAATAAAGGGCATAAGGGGCAACCAGCAGCGGCTTGTTGTTGCAGACTTTAGAGACTGGGGTACAAGTCTTGCAATTGATATGAAAGCCGTATCTCGGGGGAACCCCATCTCGGGGGAATCCCATCTCGGGGGAATCCCATCTCGAGGGCTCATTCAACGGAGTGCAACGAAATACATTGGAACTATTTATCTGGAGATGCTGGCAATCAGAGCAGAGGTTTTGAGTGGTGCTGTAGCTATGAGACGCGCTAACAACAGGCTCAGGGGGCGCCATTCTTCTTTCTACTAACAACGAGTCAAGACTAGTCAGAGTCTAGGCTATCATTTGAGTGATCGAAGGTTGAGACAGATGGCACGAAAAGGATGAAGACTCAGCCTTGACGTTGACAAGTTGAAGGAGAAGGGATAGAAATGGACGAGGCCAGCTCTTTGCCGGTGTCTGAATTCCTCCGGTGATGGAGGTCTCTCTTTGGCTAGGAAGCAAGTCCAGTGACGGAACCGAAAGTAGAGCGAATGGGAGAAGGGAGAATGTCCAAGCTCGAGTGCGTGATGAATAGGGACCGGCCGAAAGACACAAGAGCTGTCATGACTCCCAAAGTGCTGCAGCTGATGCCTGACGAGGCTGAGAGTGCCAGCGCGGCAGTGCAGGTCATGTGCATGCAGGCGAAGGAGGCTGGGGCGAATAGGGTGAATGTCGAGGGTTGTCTTTCGGCTGGCTCCAGCTTTCTCGCCAATCTCCCCCCACCTTTTACGACCGGCTTTAGCCGACGATGCCGGAATTAACAACAGACCAGATTCAACGCAGCGTAGCAGAAGCACTACCTCCGCCTGGCACCACGCCCGATTCACGCGGGCCCACCGCCTGGCCCACCGAGCTATTTGCCCCTGCGCCGCCCCGTGTGCGCCCCGTGCCTGGTCTGCAAAAGGCCCACCGTAGCAGCAAGTCCCGCCCCGCTGCCCGTTTCTGTCACCTCCCCCCACCGGATCCTCTCCAGCTATGACAGAGCTATCCACTGCCCTCGCCCTTCACACACGTCATTACTAGCAGTAGCATCGAATTGCCCTCGGCCGTCTGCATCGCTAGCGCCAATGTACCTCAAGCTGTCACCTCGACCCTCCGAGGAGAAGGGCCTCGCCCCGGAACAGCTGGAGCTCATCCTCACCAACATCGAGAAGAAGAAGCAGAAGCTTGAGGACGACATTGCCCAGTACATCCAGGCGAGGCAACATGATCTTCATGAATACGAGCAAACGGTACTTAGGCGGTCAGACTACGCTTGGACACCAGATTACTGACTCTCTCAGCTCCTAGGCAGCACGCCCACGCCCTCCGCCGCCTCTATCAGCCAAATACAGCCGCTCAGCAATATACAGCCGCCCCCCCGAGCCCGTGATGCTACACCTCCCAGCGACGAGTCACCCAAGCCCACCTCCGCGACCACCGAGACCGCGAAGCCGCAGAAGCCAAATCGCGTACACAAACGGGAAATGGAGCTCCGTGGACTGATGGCATTCATACCTCTACTAGATGCAAATGATGCCGCGACGACAAAGCAGAAAAAGGCACGATCGAAGAGCAAGGAGACGCGTTCTGAAGCTGAAGGCTCGCTGGCCAGTCTAGGAGAAAGTTCTAAGTCCGCTTCTTCAGAAGTCATACCAGGCCCAGGAGACTGTTCAAAAATGCAAGAACCGCCCATCGACGTAGAGCCGCCAACTACAGCAGAAGTGGGGACCACTGGAGCATCTGTGTCAAAGAAGAAGAAACCGACAGCCGAGTTGAAGGGCAAGCGAGTGGGAACGCGAAAGTCGTCACTACGCCGCGTTCCGAGCACCAAAGCTGTACACCGGAAACGCGTCTCTCTAGCAGTCGATGACCAGATTGTACATCCCTCCGATAGCCTCATAGTTACCAGCCCTCTGTCGGACTCCACTACGAATGCGTCATCCAACGCGTCATCATCAATAGAAAACCTTGAGGACACAGCGCACGCATCCGATCCAGGACCAGTCCATCACAGCCTAACGATGAGCCCTGAGACACATGCCACCACCGCTCTTTTCGCCTCGCCGCCATCGCTCCAGCACGGACCGCCACATGCTGTGACAGAGACATTCGTAGAGCACGATGAACGATTATCGCGAAGTCCCGACGAGGAGGCGTTGGCTATATATGCCGATGAACCTCCTGCGCCCATATCGACCTATGTCGGCGGCTTGAGCGGTTCTGGTGTTGACGACGTGGATCAGGCGGGAAGCTACGGCTACCCCTCCAGCTTGGGTGCCTCCTATATGGAATCGTACATGGCTTCGCGCCCACTCAGTGTTAGAATCGCAGCAGCAGAGAAGGCAGAGCTTGAAGAGGAGGAGGCGAAGAAGCTTATCCGTTCAGAGGAAAGAGCGGATGTAGCAGTTGGTAGAGTTGAGGAGACGGATCCCGACGATGGATTTCTGGGAGAGATGGATAACATCTGAGACGATCATCTCCGAGGCATATATCAGCCGCAGAGGGCTTATGACAATGCTTGGATTTGGAGTCCAAGACAAACACTCCCTGCTTGCGATTTTATCAGGTATGCAATTGCTCACTCTTAGCTGCAAGCCGAAGAATCGAAGTAGCAAGGAGATGAGTGGTCCTGGATTGGACCTTGATCCTTCAGTGGGACTGGCACTCACAATCGAGGCCCACCAGCGGCCTAGATAAGTATCGACTTCTACGTAGTGAGGTTGGCCTTCATGCAATACAGCATCGATTGCCTGGTGACCTGAATGCAAGCTCAGATCGTGAATAACTAACAGTCCCTCAAATCTTTCATTTCCATTCACTCACAATGATCGCAAACTTAACACCACGAACATCTTTCAGTAGTCCCACTCTTAACTTCCTCTACTGTCCATCTCGATTCTCTTATAAAACATCGTCACGACGACAGGGGCCCCATATACAAGTGTACAGTCTCGATCTAACCACTATGCCCCTTCCCCCTATCCGGTCTTGGAGCCTGATGGCCCGCAGCCCGACTATCTACAAGGCGCAACGAAGACAATAATTCAAAAGCCGAAATATCACAAGTGTTCTTACATCCGCCGTAGACCCATCGCAACGTCATTATTGCCCTCCTCCACCAATCCACCCAAAGAACCCGCCGCATCTTTCACCGGATCGTATGCCGGCCGCGGCGGCGTCTCCGTCTGCGCTGGATGTCGAGAGGGCGGCGACCGTTGCTGCGGCGGTGGTGACCGCACCGGCTCATACGGACTCCTATACCCATCCTGCACCGTCTCCGCCTCCTCCTCCGCCTGCTCCTGACTTGTATCGCCCCCCTCCCCCACCCCGCCTTCCTGGTTCATCACTGCGACACACTCGTAAGCGCCGTCCAGCTCACCCAACCACAGCAAACGCAACGCCACCGAAGTTTCACCTACCAAACAGCCGCCGCGCCTCCCGCATCGCCTGGCTCATCCGCCAGATCAGCACGCTCTGATTGATCCGCGGGATATTCTCCGCGTCCAGCCGCGCGTTGATGGCGGCCCACAGCGCGTTCTGCTCGCCCGCGGGCAGCGCGATCCAGGACGTGTATTGCGGGCGGCGGTGGACGTAGCGGTCGGCTTCGAGGCGGGATATCAACTGCCAGGGTACCCACGGAGAACCATCAGCATAAACGCACATAGTGGAGTTAGGTAGGGCAAGTCGAAAAACGCGGAGGAAGCGGCGGGAGGGACGCGCCATATGACGGTTTTTGCTGATTTTGCTGTGCCACATACCAAGAAGCGCCGCCACTGTATCAGGTCGAAGCCCGTCGCCTCGCGCGCCTCGCCCGCTTTGGCGCTGACTTTGACGTCTTGCATTTTGTTTTTTGTTTTTTTCACCCGGTTGTTTTCCGAAAACGACGACGAGGGAGAAGGGAGGGTAGGGAAGGTGCGGACGATCGAGAGAAAGACGCTTTTTCGAAGTTACTGGCTTAGGCTGCGCTGCGCTTTATGGGTTCTGCGCCGCAATGCTCGCCAAGAGTGGTTGCCTCCCAGTCCACTGCGTCGGGTTACACAAGGGTCACGTGGGGATGCATGTGCTGGTTCCCAAAGGTGTGGGACGGGTGGTATGCCGTTGGGTTCTTTTCGCTGAGTGGATGGAGATGTAGAGCCCCCTTGCGTCGAGGACCTATGATCTGGCTAGCAACTATTAGCGGAGTCATGGCTGCACCTCTATCACGGCAGGTAATGCTGCGAGGTGTTAGATGACTCCCTCGATTACCTCTAGTCTTGCTTCTCCGACTTGTTAGACAGACAAACACGCCAGACCATCACCAACAGACAGGTACAGAAGCCACACACTAGGATTCCGCTATATCCCCTAATCCCGCTCTTCGAATGCAATCCACAAGCACAGAGCCAATCCCATTAACAATGCCTATGTTAATAGAAGATCTGTACAGTATAATACAAAGCCTACACACCTCTCCCCCTCGCCCCGCTCTAATCCCTCCTCACCCTCGCCGCCCCCTCGTCCGCCCCCCTCTCCATCCCAAACCCATACGCACTCTTCTTTTTCTTCCTGCCCCTACGATCCCCAAACTGCTCGTCAAACTTCTTGATCGCGCCTAGACTCGACATATCCTCCGAGATGCTCGCGCTAATCTCCTGCATCGCCTTCTCGAAGTGCCGTTTGTGCAGGATGCGCTTTTCGGGGAAATGGTACTTCAGTCCAGGCACGAGTTGGGGAGGGCGGTCGGAGTCCGAGGATGGTGGTTCGGGGCTAGCGTCGGTGCTTGGTTCCGAGGTGGACTCGGACATGGACTTCGCCATTGCGATTGCTGCTTGTTCGTTCTCTTCCCTCACGCACGCCAGCGCAGCTGCCACAGCCAAGTTCTTCAGGTCGCTGCCGCTGTACAGCGGGGTCAACTCGGACAACTCTGTGACGTCGACATCTTTCGCTAATGCCTCGCCCTTGAGATGGATGTTCAAGATCTTCTTGCGGTCGAGCTGCGTTGGTAGATCGACGAGAAGTCGTCTGGGCAGACGCCTTAGTACGGCGTCGTCGAGGTCGAAGGGTCGGTTCGTCGCAACCATGATGAAAACACTGAGATCATTCATGCCATCCCACTCCTTAAGGAACTGGTTGATGATCTCGCGGTGACTTGTCCGCTGTCTCCCTCCATCGCGGGAGCCGAAAATAGCATCCGCCTCATCAATGAAGACAACGCAGGGTGAAAGCTTGCGCGCAAGCGAGAAGATAGCCCGCACGTTCTTTTCGCCCTCGCCGACGTACATGTCATAGACTTCGCTACCAGAGACCTCGAGCACGGTCGCGCCGCTCTCTTTTGCCACGGCTTTGGCAAGGAGCGTCTTGCCAGTTCCAGGCGGTCCGTAAAGGAGGAGACCGGGAATCTTGTCGGTGGCCAAAACACCATACTTGAAGGCTTCTGGTCTTAGTAAGGACAACGAAGTCAGCATCCTAAGAGACTCGATGGTCTCGGTTGGCGCGTGAACGTCTGAAAAGGTCGTGTTGATTTTTTCGGGATCAATGACACCACCGAGAAGCCTCTTTTCGTGTTTGTTCGCTTTGGCTTTGATGAGATCGTGCTTGCTGTCGGCCTGTTGCGCCGTTGGACCGGTTGATTCCTTTGATTCTTTTCCATCCTTTGCGCGTATCTTGTTCTCAGATGCGACCCAATAGAATTTGGCCTCGTCACTGCTGTCTAGAAGCTGTATAGCTAAGGACACATGTGCGGCAGAGAGTTGGGAGCCGTCTGCCTTCGAACGGTGGATTCCAATGGCAGTCAAGGCAATTCGGTGGACTTCGTCAAAGAAAAGCACTCTATCCTGATACACATTAGGCTCACTAGTCCGGAAGGGTAGCTTGATACGATGTTCGGGGTCGGCGAGATCGTGGGAGGCCACTGGATCAAGAGACCTCAGCATATCTTGAATATGGCGAAGATTAATATCCATAGTCCTTGACGTCTCTGCCCAGTTCGAAGCTTTGGCCTCTTTCTTGGCGGGTACAAACGGACCAGCAAGCATCCTTTTCTGGCCGGCTGTATCTCGGAAGAAAGGTACCACGATAGTCCTCGAATAGCTTTCCGGATTCTCGCGATCAGCTTGTAGGCTTCGGACTCCAGCTTTCGAGTATTCTGGCATTAGATCGGTGGACGATGTGGTGCCAATAATCATTGTATTTTCGCCCTCGCTTCTTCGTTTCCGAACAATCTCTTGCAACTTTACTAAGATTTGACTACCCCTTTGCGTACCTCCAAGCTCTTTCATGTCTTTAATGTGGATGATCTTACGTCCTGGAATGGAAGATAGTTGTGTGGGGGCACTTTCTTCAAGATTCTGCTCCGTCAATTTGAGCTCTATGCGGCTTTGTACATCGGGGGGGAGCAAAGAACTTAGATCGACTTCAAATGGCGATCGAGGATTTGAGGATTTAGGAGTGTCTGAGTTTACTTCAGTGCTCACCTCATCCTTTGTGACTTTGGTATGTTGCTCGACCGACGATTGTTGCGCTTTCTGGTCTTGCAGTGTGGCAGAGTCGAAAAAGAAGGGCGCGCCGGCCTGGAAATTAGGAGAGTCTTTCGACTTTCTGACGACCTTCTTCACACTGGGTCTACTTCTCTTGATATCGTTGGCATCAACCAGAGCTTCCAGTAATGCATTGAGCTTCACATCCTCCCATTGCGCCTCGCTCTGCGAGGGGGCTCGTGGGGAGCCCGGAGCGGGCGTAAAAATACCCCTTTCGCGCCCGCCTCCAATCCCCGCAGATGTTAAAGCTTTGAAAATAGGCGATTTTGTGAGGCCCTGAATGTCTATAATGTGCACAGGTCCGGGTATCATGTTTCCTTTCCCGCTGGAAAATGGTTTGCCAGTGGGGAACCCAAGAGTAGGGGGAGAAGACTCGGGTGCATCATCTTCCTCTTGCCCTTCTTCATTCTCTTCGATGAATTCCATGCTTTCCTGGAGGTCGGATTTCATTCGGTATGTGTCATAGCCCAGCGAGCGTATTGATTGGGACATTGGGTCAGGGCTGTCGCCTACATAGCCTCCAGCAAGCTCGGCAAGGTCTTGAGCATCGATTGTAACAATATCAGCGCCGAATTCGGTAGCCATTGACTGGACCACCGCAAACAAAAACTGCTCGCTCCCTTCCGCCGGGGAATGTAAGAGTAGGTTGGTCTTCGCCGATGGGAAGGACAAGCCCGTTTCCGGTTGTACAGTAAGGAGGCAGCCGGCGATCGTCGCCTTTATTTCAGCTTCAACCGAGTAGTGTAGGTCGGCGACTGCGTCGAAATGCGAGAACTTGTTCCATTTTTTAAACTTGTCTTGACACTGTTGGATGTATTTTTCAGAAATATCCCAGGCGTTTTTAAAGCCACGTTCGTAACCACCTGTTGTCGAGAAGTCGGTATCCTTTGAGATGACGCCGGCTTCTTTCTCCAACGATTCCACCAGATTTCTGATCTTCTGTTTTGTTTCTGCTCCAATCGCCTCCGGTCGCGTCCCAGCGGCTATGCTCCTCCATGGCGCTGTTATATCGTACAAAACATTGAAGATGCGTAGAGAGGGTGTAGAGAAGGTAAAATCGGCATACAATTCCCCAGTCCTCTTATCCGTGACCGTCAACGAGCACCGCGACAGAATCTTTCTCAGGTGCTTGACTTCCTCCATACCCCAGGTGTGTTCCTCGCTCAGCACGACGTTCCGCCTCAAGAACCACCTCGGGAGGTGTATGGGTGGGAGATCCTGGGATCGATTATGACGCTGTGAACGCTTCAAGGCGGAACCGTAGTGCCGTACCGACTCCTTGGCCTTCTGCAGCTTTTTCGCTATGATATCAGGGTCCTCGGATTTCGCGGCGTCTTGCGAGGCATCCTCCGGGGCGGCCGCCGCGGCCGGCTCCCGGTCCTTTTCAGGCTCGCCATCACGCTCGACGGTCGGGGTTTGGGGGTCGGTCGGAGGAGTCGAGGTCTGCGCAGCGGGGGAGGTAGTGCTGAAGTGTCGATTGCGCGGTGGGAGAGGATATCGACGGCCGCTGACGATCCGAGCAGGAGACCTAGATCGAGACGCCGAGCGCAGTGTCCGCCACGCTACGGCATGCATCCGGGATCAGGCCGCTCGAGTGAGCTCTGAGTGCTGCAGAGCGGGCGAGAGAAGGCGTGGGGTGAGAGTGTTGGTGGGCAATGGCAGGCGACGTTTGTTTCCTCGAAACCCTCGAGATGCTAACAAATTCCAACATGCCAAGAACCCGTTGGCGCCTTTCCCTTTCGGGCAACGGAGACGGACGTCCGAATTCACATTCTCTGTAGCTCTCAAAGTCATCAAGCAAGTAACACATTAGTAGCATACCGATGATATACAGCGGGGCGACCTAGATACAACATCGGCGGATGGCTTCTGGTACTCGACAGCGACCAAGTTCAGTCTTCCTGGCTTCTCACTGGATGCCATCATCACCTTGCACGAGTTAGAAGTTACGAATATTGAGAATACAGTGTAACTGCTTGTCTGGTATAGAGTCAAGTACACTTATGAAAACAGATAGATGATGTTTAGTATGATCGGACATCGGCGATTTTCACCTAAAGAAGAGCAACAGCAAACAAGAATCAGCTTAGATCCAGTATCAAAGCTTGCCAGTACATCACGCCACGATGAGGTCCTGCACGAATGATAGGTGTGCTTCCAGCCACCACTCCCATTTGTGTTCATTTGTGTTGTGGTGGTGTGCATGTTGGAGCTCTCTCTTTGGTCTGATTCCATGTATCGCGGTATCAGAGAACCAAGTCTAGATTTATCGGAACCAAGAATGAAGAGGCTTGTATGAACCAACCAAACTTCTGAAAGAGCACAGAGTGGCCTCCACATGAGAGGGATCTTATGAAATATCCCACAGCGATATAATCGCGCATTGTATCGCTCTTAAATGTTTCCCAGCTCACCTCGTTAGCTACATGGGGCCTTCATAGAATTGGACGGTCGAAGAACAGGACACAGAAATCGTAGAAGCCATGACAGAAGCAGGTTAGAGCCATCCTTCAAAGGAACCCGGATACCGTCGCTGACATGACCTAGGGTTGATGGCGAGTAATGCGCACACCGGGACGGCGGAGTCTGTCGACTCGACCGACACGAGAGACATCACAGCATCGAGAGACATGTCGTCCTCTAAGGATTCATATTGCAAGCCCGACGCAGATGAAGAGGGTGTCCCCGGAAGTGATTCAAGTGGTCAACATGAAAAATTGGTCAATACCAAAGAGAAAATCACAAAAATGCAGCAGTTCCTTGTCATAGTGACGGCTCTCGCTACCGTTTTCCAAATGTCGGGTACGTCGCATGATTTTCGCCTCTCGAGGTGATGGGTGAGTAACCTTGATCGCAGGCCTGAATGGGGCTTTCGGTATCTTCCAGGCTCATTACACTTCCGGGGAGTCGCAAATCATGCGCCCTGATGAAGCTCGAAATCGGGCCGCAATTGGAGCTATCGGATCCTTGGCTTCTGGTGGACTCGTCATGCTGTTCGGATTCATGCTTACCCCATACCTCGAGAACCGTGCTGGTATCCAGCGGATTCTGGTGGTAGGGAATGTGATGTTCTCGCTCGGGTTGGGATTGGCTGCGGCTAGTACGAGGGTGAGTTACTTCTCAATGTTTGTACTAGTGAGGCGAATACTGACTGGAGGTTTCCTACAGTACTGGCAGGTAGTACTTACGCAGGGTCTGATGGGCGGGATTGGCTCAGGTCTTGTTCAGATACCGCTCATCATGCTCGTCCCTGAATACTTTTCCAACCGCTCTGGGAAAGCTATGGGCGCTGTGACTTGCGGTAAGCGGACTGATTGAATGATGTTCGAGGATCGTTACACTGACAATTGCACAGCTGCCGGCCTGGGAGGACTTACTTACACGCCACTGATCCATCAAATGCTCGACAACATCGGAACACGCAAGACCCTTGGCGTCCTCAGTGCCATCAACGCCGTAATTCTGGTGATTGCAACTATCTTCGCACAGGGGCCTCGAAAGTTTGCAAAGCGTAGCACATGCCGTGTTCCTTTGCCAATATTCGAAGAACCCATCTTTCTACTAGTCATCCTGATGACTCTATTCAACACGCTCTCGATCTCCGTTCCTTTTCAGTATGGGCCGGAGTTCAGCCAGTCGCTTGGTTTCAGTGCTACAAAGGCAGCTACGCTTTTGGCCATTCATAACGGAACCGGTTCCTGTTTTGGAATGCTGATAGGCCATTTCGGTGACAAAATCGGACATCTCAATACGCTGATACTCGGTATGGCCGTGACATCACTCGCCACGTGGATTTTCTGGCTGGACGCAGCGGTCAATCAAGTCGCCTGGCCGTGGTATGTGTTCATCGCATGCCATGGCTTGGCTGGCAGCGTCTATACGACACTGATCGCCAGCCTCAGCGTGCAGCTCTTTGGGAATGAAAACTATATCGCTGTATCGGGGATCCTCGGCTGCGCTCGTGGTGTTGGCTACGTGGCAGGCAGCCCACTCGCGGGCCTTGTCCTTGGAGAGGCAAAAGGCTACGAGAAATCGTCCAAGGACTTCAAAGCGATGATTGTCTGGATCGCGGGCCTGCTATCCGCGTGCACCTTCTGCTTTTTCATAATACGGAGCATAGAGGCTCGCAAGAGATGCTGGAAGTGGAAAATTTGATACGCAAGGAAACTGAATCATCGGACTCGTATATCGAATCCAAGTAGCAAGTCACGTTTTTAACTTGTCGAGTCGAAGGCAGAGTGGGTGGCTGCAAGTTAGCCATAATGAGTCGAAGAACTGAGAATCATCGAGAATCCATAGAAGTTCTAACGATATCTGTTGCCGACTCTCCGAGTACAGAAGAAGAGTACATTCTTAGAGGCCGTGCAAGGTCGTGGTCCTCGTCAGGTTGCCGCGCAGGAGGTAATCGAAGCGGACCTTGTGGAATTCGGGACTCAATGCGCTCCAGAATATCTTTCAGATGGCTCACATCGCTGGAGGTCAAGTAAGTTAGTGTCTAATCAAGACAGGCTTGTCAAAGATACATGTGCGCCTTCTCAGCATCATTTGAGGTGGGTCGAGAGACTTAGGAAACGAATAATACGGACGCGTATCATGCTCAACGGTCTTTGAATAGTTGAGCGGTCTTAGACGGCTGTGGCTAGGGGTAGATTACTAACCCTTGATGCAAATCCGTGAACAAGAAGTGGCAGAGGAGTACACACAGATGACCGCGAAGCATATCATTGAATAGTACTTACTCTACTAGCGCATTGAGAGCTACTGCCATTTTTCTCATCCGCAAGGTTTCAACACGTTTGACCGATTCTTCCAGGTCCTTGCGCTTAAAGACCCAGAAGATGCGGTTCCAATTGAAGAATGAGCTAGTCCGCTCGCCTTGTCGTTTGATCTTGGAGAGTTCGTCATCTAGCTCCAGGTGGGCATCGTAGTACTCTTCCAGCATGGCGGTCCATCTACCTTTAGAATAGCCCCCCTTCCCGATCTCAACGCCAATGGGTCCGGGAACATGGCCAGTGCGCAGCCGGTGAGAGTTCTCATCAACAGTGTTAGAGACTGATGATGTAATCCGAGAGAGCTCGGCGGGGGCGTCCCGATATGCCGTAGAAAAGATGAAGATTGCCTGAACAATAGTCGAAACGCTGATCAAGAGAGCAACAATACCAACGATGCTCCCAGTGACCGAGAGCGGACTGTCTCCTCCAGCGAAGTTGGTCATGATGCCGGTGATGACCTGTCGATATTGCCGGCTTTCAAATACCGCGAGAAGACAGCTATTACAAGCAAGGATACGAGAAAGACGTCTGGTGCCAAATGAAGCTGAACCGGTACCGTACAAGATAACGAGACAGCAGTCCTTTTGATCTGGAGGTTCGTGGAGTAGGAACGCAGAGGGCTGCGGCGGGGGAGGGGGCTCATGCCACCGACGGGGCTGTGCTGGTTTCTTGTGCACAGTGCAGCCTGGAGACATGGCAATCCTCGTCCGCGTGGAGTTGTGCCTGGCCGACGAAGGATGCTAGTCCATGGCCCGATGATAGCGCCAGACCAAATAGGCGATGCCGTCCACAGTGTTGACGAGGGAGGTTTTTGGCGTAAACAAACGCGGTACCGCTTCTAGACCGGGTCTGTTGGACAGAGTGCCAACTGGAGCGTCATTCTCCGGGACCGTGACGCTGCATGCTATCGTGATGGAGCTGCAGAGCATGGCGATGTGGTGTTGTGATAGTTAGTGACGGCGATTCCTAGCTGCATCCCCTGCGTGTTTGTTGCTTTTGCTGCCGTCTGTGCTCCCCTTTTGCGGATCTGAATCTCTCCGCGTGCGCCCAACACACACTATTCCGCGACCGCGAGACCTGTGAAACACCAAGCTCCATCATGTACGTGCTCGAGTATGAAGCTGTTCTTCGATGATGACCCAATTGCTCGCTGCATGAGCACCCGCACCTGCACTCTCTCCGCATTCCTCCATCTCCTCGACGACCACCCGATCGATCCACGGCAAGCGCAACTGCGATGAAGCACTGTTCTACCCTTCGTCTTCCATGGTTTGAGAGATGTCGACGCTCACTCCATCCAACGCCAGCAGGATGATGAGCCCGGCAGCATGGGGCCTCAAACTCACTCCCTCCAACTCTCCATACACGAAAACCACCGCCATGCGCTCTCCAGTGAAGTCCAAACCCCCGGAGCTCTCACTCTCACTTCGACAAGTCATCGGAACCACCACCAATTCGGCCAATGGCCTCGACAGCCTCCCCTCCGGCCGATCATTCGCTTTCACCGCCGGAGCTGCAGCCGTCATCGCAACTGTCGCTGACGACCATAATGTTTCCCAACGATTTTACCGCGCTCGACCTACCACAAACCCTCTGAACCCTTCTTCCTCTGTCTACGGTGGTCCTGCAACACCTACAAATAACGAAGGCCGAAGCCGAACCGCCGCGTCCCTCAGAGATGCCGGCATTGGGGCCTCTCCCCTGGCTTCCCCAGCTGGCGACTGGGCAGACTCCCCCGCAAATAAGACCTGGACGGCTAGAGAAAGGATAAAAGCTGCGACTTGTGTGTCTTTCAGCCCGGATGGGAAATACCTAGCCGTCGGGGAGGTATGACATTAATTTCTAGACAGAAAAACAAGCGGCATGCTGACATTGACAGACTGGCTATAAACCCCGAGTCTTGATATTTTCTACTTCCACCGATGCCCCCTCCGACACTCCTTTGACCTGCCTCTCCGACCACACTTTCGGCGTCAGGTCCATTTCCTTCAGCCCCGATTCTCAATATCTTGCCAGTTTAGGCTCTGCTAATGACGGCTTTCTCTACATTTGGAGTATAAATCCTCGTACTGGGTCGGCGACGTTGCTAGCAAGCAACAAATGTACAAGCAACATCAACAAAATCACCTGGCTAGGATCCAGCCTCGTCACGTAAGTCTTTTTACAATTGCAAATTCATGAAAGAAGTAAGATAGGAATATTTACGGAATATCTCGTTGCTCAATGCTACATCTAAAGTTACCTACTTGAGACGCGTTTGAAGACGAGTTCCGGATGCTAACGTTACTCAGAGTTGGCACTCGTCATGTCAAAGTGTGGAGGACTGAAGAGCCTATTCTTCCATCAACGCCCTCCAGGTCCCGTCAAAGTGACGTGAATTTTATGATTACAGGTACTCCACACAAGACTCTACCCGGAAGAAATTGCCTTCTAGGATCATTGCTGGAGACAACATTCACTAGCGTAGTTGCTGTCAGTCCGAGTAAAGCAATTGTTTGCTCAGACAAGGGTGACATATGCCTTATCGACGACACCGACGGAACCCAGCGGTTTTCCAAGATTGCCGATGCAGGCTTCGGGGTGACAGCAATGGCAGTGGATTTGAATGGTAGACTACATTTAGCTGGCAGCCAGGGAGGGTTGAGAACTTTGCACATCAACGATCTTCTCGTCACACAAACTCCACCTCCTTCCCCGCCTCCTAGGGTGCAATCACCTATTGTCGCTTTGACTAGTGATAGTGCCCAGGTCGAGGCAGTTGCCCCAATACTAGATTACCTGGTAACCGTGGACTCTCGACACTCCATCCGACTTTCCCGGCTCACTAATCCCGACGACGAATCAGTTCTTGGAGACGTCGTTCAAAAACTCCCTGCCCATGGAGAGCCTGTTCTTGGAGTAAGAGCACTACCATCGCCAAATTTATTCAGCTCTTCATTTTTTACGTGGTCAGCCGGAGGATCTATCCTCTTCTGGAGCCGAGAAGGGCTCTGCAAAGAGGACCTTAAAGTGTCTTTGGAGCAAGTGGACAATGGCGACGAAGACCTTAACGAGCTTCGGACAGTCTCCGCGTCCTCTGGGGCCAAATTCATCGTTTCAGGGGACAAGTATGGAGTTCTTAGGTAAACGCTTGCCCCACGGTGGTGATCAGCTGGCGAACAGAAAGAGCTAACATTGTCTTCCAGGGTCACAAACTGCTCTACTAGATCTAGTGTTTTCGATTTCAAAGCGCATGCTGGCGAAATTACGGATATTGCAATTTATGAAGACAAAACGCCTACTTATGTTGCTTGTGCGGGGCGTGATCGCACAGTTCAGGTCTTTACAAAAACTGGCGATTCTTGGGATCTTCTTCAAACTCTGGACGAGCATGTTGGTGCCGTGACCGGTATTCTTTTTTCAAGAAACGGATCACGACTCGTGTCCTGCTCATCCGATCGGACAGTCGTGGTTCGTAATTTGGTTTCCAGAGAAGAAGACGGCGAAACTCTCTTCGCTTTCGTCATTCTTCGGACGATCACCCTGAAGGCTTCTCCAGTCTCAATGGTGTTAGACGTTGACCAAGACGACGTACTTCTTGTCTCCACAATCGATCGGCAAATCCAGAAGTACGATCTACGGAACGGCCATTCGCTAAGCAGCTTCCGAGCGTCAGATTCAGAGGGAGGAGACGCAGTCGTAATGTGCTCATTGGCACATATTCCAACACCTCGAGGGTCTCCGCTCATTGCCGGCGTTTCTAGCACGGATAAATCTATTCGCTTATACGAGGAAGCTGGAACCTTGGTCGGGCGAGATTGGGGCCATACCGAAGGCGTCACAGACATTGCCTTAGTCAGTTCCAAGAATTTCGAAGAGGACGATGTCGAACAGCGATCATTAGTGACAGTGGCGGTCGATGGCACCATATTTATCTGGAATCTGGACCTCAAACCGCCTCAGAGGCAAGAAATTTCCAGATCAATGGACCTGGCGGGAGCATCTACACCAACGAACCGAGACTTGATTGTCAACAAACCACCGCTCCGACGCGTCTTCTCCCAGAACGAACTGGCCCGCTTCCAGCGATCGCCCGACGAAGAAGCCACTACCCCAACAGGAGGCCGCTCACCTCGATTAAGAAAAAGACTCTCCAAGTTCTCCCTCGCGCAGGCCCCCAAACTCGACCCATCACCCATGCCTAGCATCCCAAAGGAGTTCCAAACAACCGGCCCCTCTTTCGCCCAACCCATCAGCCGCAAATACCGCAACCGCTCCCCCTCACCTCCCAGTCCCCGTAATAACCAGCACTCGAAATCCAGACGCCCCTCTCTCGACGCCCGACTACGCACAAAAAGCAGCACCGCCCCCGTCAATGAGTTCGGCAGCCTAGGCGCCTCCACCGAACAAGTCTGCCGCACTCTCCGCGCCTACCGCAAGCGCCTTGCGAACAGCTCCGACGGCCTCTCGTCCGAGTCGGTCCGCGAGCTGGAGCGCGAGCTAGCCATCACAGCGCGGGCCGTGGGCGAGCGCGCTGTGAAGGCGAAGACCGTCGACGAGACCGTCATGGTCAAGCTGCTTGACCAGTACTCGGAGCGCTTGGTGCAGATGCTCGACGAGAAGATTGCTATCAGCGTCAAGCAGCAGGTACGGCAGAACAGTGTCGACGGGAGCGGCGCTGCGAGCCCCAGCCCGACGCCGGACAAGGCGATGCTGAGGGAGGAGCCGGAGACGGAGCTGGTGGCGGAGCTGCAGGAACTGTCTGCGGAGAGCGGCGGGGTGGGGCTGGGGTTGGGTGTACATACACCTATTGCGGAGGAGGCCGTGGAGACGGAGACGAAGAAGCGGGCGAAAAGTTCGGCGTGAGTGATTGAAGCTTGGACACATTCGCTTACCGCCGTTTGAGGTGCTTCGGCGCCTCATAGAAATTCCATTAAGACGTGCAGATTTTCAGAGCATGGATTTGTGGTTTCATGCGCAGTAGTGAGCGAGCGAGAAAAGCTAGGGGATTGGAGTTAGGCGGGGCGGTGTACGATAATCGGAAAGGGGCTCTTTGCTGCTTCTTTTTCTGCTTTTTTTTCTTTTTTTCTTTCTCTTGGGTATGTGGACAGGAAGGGCGCTGGTGGAGGGAAGGGAAGGCGAGGCTAGTAAGACCGCCGAGGGCCATGGGGGGGGTTGTTTTCTAGAGTTGGGAGGCTCTCTTGAGGCGTTTTGGGTTGATTTTTGGCGTTTGAGGAATGGGGTTTGAATTTCCTCCATTAGATGCCTGTAGCAGACAGAGCAGTCAGTCCGTCGACTTTTTCGTAATGGCAGCGTCAGTCACCACAACACGTCCCACTTTGCGATTTGGAAAACTGCGTGCTTTGGATATCTGCATTCGATTCGTTTCTCTATTCGTAAGGAGAGGATGGGGCCCCGCTGAGCCACAATTGACTGTATACTGCCTTGAACGAAGTCGGGACACACTCGCTCACCACGGTTTGAGGCGCTTCAGCACATTCGGAATCTTTTTGATAATATTTAACGGCTCTTGAGAACTCGAATCGAAGCGGTTTCATGCGCTTATAGTCGGTCTACTTGGCTGTTGTTTGGTGCGTTAGCACGTTATTATACTTTTGAAAGAGATCAAAAGACGGCGTGCCCAAACTTACTTTGCAGCCGTGTCAGCCGGTCTGGTTCTGACTTCTTCTGGAATGATCATCTCCGACGCAGGGTCAGGAAAGCGAGCACAAAAACCCAGCAACTGCAAGATAATGAGCAGAGCAGAAACACTCTGCCATATTCATTCGCCTTGTTATCTGCCTACTCAAAACCAACATAATATGGAACACACGCAATGCAGCCTTCCGCCAAGCAGCTAACATAAACACAACAGACCCCTCACATCACAAGCCTACACATCCACCAAGTTCTCCGTCTGCTCCCCATTCGCCTCGGGCCCGGCGTTGTCCCTCGTGTCCTTGTTCCCGCGCCTCTTACCCTCCGCCTTGCGCGCATAGTACTGATCCAGCACCTTGGCCGGGATACGATTGAGCAATTCCTTGGGGTAGATGCGGAGCAAGCTCCACGCGAGATCGAGCGATTCGAAGATGGTGCGGGACTCGTATGCGGACTGGGAGATGAAGGTTTTCTCGAATTTCTCGAGAAATTCGAGCGAGAGCTTGTCTTCGGAGGAGAGGGCTTCCTCGCCGACGACTGCTTTCATTGCGGCTGTGGGAGAGTGCATTAGCTAGGGCGAAAGATGGGGGTTCTTGGGTTAGGGGCTTACCGGCGTCACGACCGATGGCGTATTTGGCGTAAAGCTGGTTGGAGACGTCGCCATGGTCTTTCCGCGTGCGGCCCTCGCCGATGGCGGATTTCATGAGACGGGACAGGGAGGGGAGGACGTTGATGGGTGGGTAGATGCCCTTGTTGGAGAGTTGACGGTCGACGAAGATCTGGCCCTCAGTGATGTAACCGGTCAAATCTGGGATGGGATGAGTGATATCTAGGAGGTCGTTAGTTATCTTGTGTATCGAGCCTAGGGATTTGGAGATCATTTATACCATCGTTAGGCATGGTTAAGATGGGAATCTGAGTGATGGAACCATTCCTCCCTTCTACACGTCCAGCACGCTCGTAGATGGTTGACAAGTCAGTGTACATGTAACCAGGGTAACCACGGCGACCTGGCACTTCTTCTCTGGCGGCTGAAACCTCACGAAGAGCGTCACAGTAGGACGACAAGTCAGTGAGAATGACGAGGACGTGCTTCTCGAGCTGATAGGCGTAGTATTCGGCTGTTGTAAGGGCGAGGCGCGGGGTAATAATACGTTCGATGCTACAAACAGTTAGTTATTGAGGTCGAGGTCTGTCTCGGGAACATTTACGTAGGATCGTTTGCCAAGTTCAAGAAGAGGGTGACACGCTCCATACTGCCATTCTCTTCAAAGTCCCGGGTGAAGAATCGGCTGGTCTCCAAGTTGACACCCATAGCGCCGAAGACGATGGAGAAGTTGTCCTCGTGGTCATCGTGCACACCCTTGTTAGGTTTTGCAACCAAGCTAGCCTGTCGACAAATCTGGGCTGCGATCTCGTTATGCGGTAGACCGGCTGCGGAGAAAATGGGAATTTTCTGGCCACGGGCGATGGAGTTCATAGTGTCGATGGCGGAGATACCGGTTGAAATCATTTCTTCGGGGTATACCTATAGCTACGTTAGACCCAACTATAGCTATAACACAGGAAATGCTTACTCGAGAATACGGGTTAATGGGACTGCCGTTGATGTCGAGGTAGTCTTCCGCCAACACTTTTGGGCCCTTGTCAATAGCTCGACCTGAACCGTCGAATATCCGACCCAACATGTCCTCCGAGACACCTAGTTTCAAGCTGTGACCGGTGAATTCGACTTTTGTCTACGTACGTTAGCGATGTCTAGCCTCGGGGAGGGGTTGCCGACCTTCTTCACATCGATGCCTGAAGTGCCTTCGAAAACCTGTGTATCCGGTCAGAGGGGTCGTATGGTAGCGCAGAGGCTGTGGATTGTACCTGCACGACAGCGCGGTTTCCTATGAAGCTAAATTAGTACATGTTAGAGCAATGCACGGGCAGTAAAGGTACCTCTTGCTTCCAAGACCTGGCCGGACCGCTCAGTGCCATCGGGGAGCGTCAAAGACACAATCTCGTTGTACTTGGGGAATTTGACCTGCAGTGTAATCGCATAAGCTCCAGTACCCTCTGCAATGCCTCCCAAAGACTACTGACGCTCTCAAGAATGACCAATGGCCCGTTGACGCCGCCAATGGTGTTGTAGCGCAACCTGGGCGTCACGGACATCATCCGCGGATCCACGATTTCCGGCATGGCTGCTGACTGCGAGGGAGTGTAGGAGATGGGGAGGAGGTCTTCGGCGGTCTCTCCACAGCTGGGTGTGGGTGCGAGAGCTTCGGCGGGGGGCTGGAGCTGGTGGCAGTGAAGCTCGAGGTGCTGGGGTTGGCGAAGAAGCTCGCCAGTGCGTCAGTGCGGCGGGCAGCACTTCACGTAAGCCGATTGAGCGATAAGAATGCCCAGATGAAAGAAGCAACGCCGCAGGTGGAGTGCAAAATGTGTATCTTCACTGTGTTCGGTGGTACTTGTCAGAGAGAGAGAGCTGATGCTTTGGTCGTTTGGATCATTCACGGGCGGCAACAGCGCATGCAAGAGGCGAGACGCAATTTGATTAGTTGAGAAAAGTGGTATTCTATAAAACTATATGCAAGCCCATTCTCCCTCGCATCGCACTTCCGTCCTTCAGTAGTCTATTTGAGGTCGTCAAGCCTGTTACCTAGATGCCGAGTTAGATGAGTGATATCTTCGAAACTGCGGATACAAGAACAATGTGGTTCGAATAAAATCAGACATCCAAGGAAGAAATTGCCGCTCAACGCGCATCTGTCATAGGTTCGAGTCGATGGCTAGCGTGGAAACTGCGAATGTAGGAATGTTTCATCATAGAAAAGGGTGGTTGCAAAAGAAAAAGCGTTGCTAACCTGAAGAAACGACGCCTCATTCCCGACGCCCATCACACATATCCGCACACTTCTCTGCCACCGCTTGTGGTATCTCGAGGTATTTTCAGACTCACGGATCAGACGGAAGTCCCGCGTTTTGAACCACTGAGAAACTGGTGAAGCTCCCTCGAGCAGCGGCAGAGCAGCGTACACAGATTGGAAGTGTTATCCGCTGCCCTGGACTTCCGAAATACCATGAGGCACCACAAGCGGTGGTAGAGCAGTGTGCGGAGAACTCTGACCATGCACTGTGCAAGGTCGGTGCAGAGATGGGCGCTTACCATGTCTACGACAAGGTCGACATCCTGCAAGAACTTGATCGTGTTAGCCTGTTGCACTGCAAGGGTTTACAGGCAATGGAGAGCAAGACATGGTGGTCAGACAAAAGTACTGGCAAGTAGCAGGCGCCGGCGAAGGCGCCCGAAAAGACTGGTTTCATCAAGGTCGACTCAGCTGGGAAAAGAAGACGTGTTCTTGAGTTGTCATCATCCCGAGGGATGTGGGTGCAGATGAAGAGAGCTGAACTCACGACGAGAGGAACATTGTGGACTGGCTGCTTGTGTGAGTAGGTGGCCAGCTGCAAAAGTGAGGCCAGCTTCTGAAGATCCCTGCTGCGAAGAATCAAGGTATGCAGTTAGTGAAGCTGGTAGCACCAGACGCCGCCGCAACGAGCTGTGTTGCAAGAGTAGCCATGGCGTGGTGGAGATGCAGTGTTGTGGAGGATGGAGGTGGACGCTGTGAGGAAGAAAAGCTGGCGAGGTTTTCTACAAGCCCGCGGGCGATTAGTTTAGTGCATCATGTGACCTCGGCCCGGCGAGCTAGCCGATGCTCGGCCTAGTCTCCGGTACCACAGTGTTTCAGATGAAGACTAGATCACGTGACCAGAATTTGGTGGCAAATGCTGCTAAAACGCTGGGACCCTAACCTTCATCCGAAATACCGTGGTATTGAATTCGACACACGTGACATTCGCAGCATCGGCCGTGTGCCCACACGCATCAGAGGCGTCTGTGAAGAATCCAGCAGTCTAGGTAGCCTCTCTGCGCAGTCCAGAGCAAGATTTGCAGGGCTCTAAAGCCGCCGATAGGGGCGGCGACGAGCAGGTGGGCAAAAGGAGTGGGGGACTTGGCGCGTGCTTAGGTAAAATATACCAGCCACCTCTCCAAATCGGCCCCTAGATTTCGGCGGTCTTCAGGGCCACAGGCTGCTTCGCTCGGTGCCCAGGTTAGAGGCATCGCCCGACCCAGCGCTCTTCACTCCCGTCAACCACCACGACGCCCGCCAGCCATCCCATCCGCCCACGCCTCCGACGACACGCCCACGCCGCGAGCCGCCATGCCCGTCTGCCCCTTCGCCCTCTGATCCCACCCCCGAGCCATTGCCGCCGTCTGCTTACGCTCGTTTCCACCCGCTTCCTCGCCCGACGGCACGAATGCGCGATATCGCACCCACGACGTCTGCGCCATACACCGCTCCCGTGCGCCCTCTCCCTTCGACTCGCTGCTGATCGCGTTGCGCCCGTCTGTCCGGCATCGTTCCCTGGGTGTCGCGAAACATCTCGTCGTCGTCGCATATCAGCCCCGGCACTTGCCGGTGGATCATCCGAAGCCATCTCGAAGCCTTCGAGGCGCGCCAGTTCGAACTCTGCGTCTATCCCGCCGGCACGCGCACTGCACGCCTTTCGAGAGCTGCCTGGCTTTTTGAGCATTCTGTACGCCTGACTGTTCTGCGGCCGCCTACTCAGCCACAATAGCGTCTCCCGCGCATCGCATCTTTCTGGGCATGCATGTCTTGTAACCGAACATCACCACAAGTAGTTCCGTTTGCGAGAGCACGTCTACTGGAATAGACACACAGTAACCGGACGGGTTGCAGATTTACCCGGCGGGGTCACTACAGCGGAGGAATCTGAAGAAGCGGCACGCGCTTCTACCCGTGAGGGCGTCAAGATGATGGCAACCGGCTATCCACAACATCCTGGAGGGCCCCAGCATCTGGGTATGCCTCATGCCCAGCAAATGGGTCCCGGGGGTCCAAATCCGGGCCAGCATCTAGGACAAGCAATGCAGATGCATCCAGGCGTGTCAGGGTCGAATGGACCGCACGTTAGCCAGGCGGGAGCTATGATGCCAGGCATGCAGCAGGGCGTCGGCCCCAATGCACATGCGCTGTCTCATTTGACCCCGCAGCCGCACATGTTCCCGCAGCAGCAACAGCAAATGCAAAGTAAGTGCTTTCACTATAGCATAGCCGTCGTCCGTTATACATCTCATAGCTTATGCGACGATGTTGTCTCTCAGCATGAGGCGATTGCTAATAGGTCAAAAACAGTGAACCCTGCCCTGGTACAACAGCAGCAAAACCAAGCACAGCAGCAGGCTTTCCTCCGTCAGCGGCAACAACAGCAGCAGATGGCCTTTCAACAGCAGAACGGCATCGGCATGGGGTTCCCGGGCGGTATGAACCCCCAAATGTCCGCGCAGGTGGCTGCTATGCAGGGAAATCCTCCTGGAAATTTCCCTATCAATCGGGTAGATCTCCCTCCACATATGCAGCAACAACTCCTCCAGCAGAGACAGATGCAGCAGCAGCAAGCTCAAGCCCACGCTCAGGCTCAGGCCCAAGCGCAGCAACAGGCTGTTTCTCAGCAGCAGCAGCAGCAGCAAATGCATCAACACCTAGCAATGCAGCACGCACAGTCTCAATCAAGTAATCCGGGGCAACAAGGTCCTCAAGGCCCTCAAACGAGTCAGCCACAACAAGGCCCATTACGTCCGCCATCACAGATGAGCGTTCACGAGGGGCATTCTTCTCCAGCACCCCCTCCAAATCCTCAGCAATCGCAGCCACCGCAAGCTCAACCTCCACAGGCGCCAAACCAACCCCCAAACTTACAGCAGCAAAATTCGCAGCAGCAACACCCCCAAAATGCTCAACAGATGCAAAGGCCGCAACAACCCTTAAACCAACAACAGGTAGCTGTCCAGGCGATGATGCGACGGCAGCAAGAAGCTCGACAACAGCAAGGGCAAGGTCAAGCTGGTCAAACAATACTCAAGCTCCTGTTGTTTTTGGATCATCTGTCTCGATTCTCAGTAAGTTGCATTTCATGTTCATATGTTTGAGTCCGATCTAATTTGTGCCACTAGACTACCCGCCAAGAGAACAACATTTCTCACTGGAATGCGTTTGTGAGCAAGTTCTTTTCTCCTGAGGGAGAATTCAAACACACCCTCTACGACCGATCTGGGGGCAAAACAAAACAGTTTCCTGTCAGCTTCGCCGCACTGCCTCGGTACTTCTATGTGCAATTTGATAGCGGTGTTGAGAATATGCAAATCACTATCGACGGGGCGTCAGAAAAGGCAGTGGGAACGGACTCCAACTACGTTGAGAGTCACAGAGCCAAGATCATCTATTCGTTCCAAAATGGCACGCAGGTCAGTGGTAATCTTCGCATTCCATGCATATTTGTTAATTTGAACAGCTTGTGGCCCCTGGAAAACTCTCAGCTATCTACAGTCAGTCCAATCAGCAGAACGAGCCCAAATTAGACTTGCTATCCTTTGAGACAAGCGAACATCAGGAGTATATACCCCGCAAGACATTGGAACGGTTATTTACGCAACCGTCGCCGAGCCAATTGAGCCAGACACAGTCTCCTCGAATGACAAACAAGCCGAATGCCAAGCAGCGCAACCAGCAACGCCAATTGCAAAAGCCCGACGTCCCTCCCGAGCCTTTTCTCAATTTGTCCGATCTACCGCAAGCACCTATCGATGACTTTGGCGTAACTGCAAAGACGCTACAGTACCTGGAGGTATGCCAATCCGCACCCTTTCTAGGCTACGTGGCTGACTTGGAATAGATTGGAGAAACGTTTTCCCACATGAACCAGCTCATCCTATACGCTCAGGACCACCCTGAGCTCACGCCAGCTGGAGCGCTCAACAGTCTCCTCGCCTCGCTGCCGCCGAAGCAATTCTCCCAACAACCCAGTCAACAGCAACAAGGCAATATACCACCTAATCAAGCTCAGCTGCTCCAGCAACAACAGCAACAGAACCTTCCACCAGGCTCACGTACCCCATCTGGTACGGGGCAAGCTGGTGGTCCAAATCATCAATTCATGTCTCCAGCAATGGCCAACCTCGGATTACCCGGAGCTATCAACGGGTCACCACATCTCATGCAGAACAGTCACACGCCATCACCTGCCCAGACTCATATGGCTAAACAGCACAGCCAGCAAGGAACCAATAGTTCTGCGACAGCCAGCGCAAACACATCACCCAACGTTAGCAACAAACGACGGAGAAGCAACGTCAAGATGGAGACTGACGATGGAGGTGGTGGTGAGGTCAACGGCGCGGGCGGCGGCCAGAAGGTGAAGGCGAGCCCTCGTGTTGGTGGGAACAAGCGAGTGAAAGGGAACGGTTGATACTTCCCCTGACACTGGACCATCACCGGAGCATTAGAGCGAAACAGCTTCTTACGTGCCGCGCCGAGTCGAGGCAGCGGTATCAATCACCAAATCATCCGTTATCTTAAACGGGGTCCACCCGAGGTAACCCTCACCAAATCATACCGCATGCCATCTCATTCGGCTCCATTACCTTGGATACCCACACGAGAGCAGTTCCCTCGTTCGATATTTTTACATCCCACATCACTATGTACAGCGTGGCGTTCGAATCTATCATTTTTGTTACACTTTCACGCGATCCGCTCTTCAAATATACCGGTATCCGGCGTATTAGCTATATCCGCAGCTCCATCCGATCTCTCAACTTTAATGTTCTTTGGCGTTCTGGTTCCAGCGCATTGGGAGGTCACCTTTTTTTGACCATTGGACTTTTTCTAGCCATGTGTGTTTATCCGGAAGAATGTGATATCACCAACATCTCTCAGCGCATATCGATCATATTTTCCGACATTCAATTCCCCTTTCTCCCTTTATCGAGGACATTTTCTATCTTTTTACACTGGTCTTTCAGACAAGAGCGACAAGAGAAATTTGTCCAGGTTACATAATTTTGTATATTACGATGGCGCTTCTGGGTATTATTGGAGATGCGACTAAGGGGTTGGGTAACCTAGCCGGGACAGGGCGGAAAGGGGCGGCTTTTTTATAACATTTTTCTTGTGTATTCCTTGAATGGGGATGAATGGAATCGACCTTTTCATGACGATTCTTTGAACAGGCTTTGCATGTGCTTCAGCGGTGTAGTGGAAGTGTCTTGTTCGTCATGTTGCTAATGTAATTCAGGATGTATGTCTCGCCTACCGAATTCCGTGTATCCTTTCCGATCTCGATGTTTCGCACACCTCACCTCGTTATCCAGCCTTACCGGCGGCTTCCTCTACGCCTTGGATATAGCCATCGCCTCGCCTCCTTCGCTCACTCCTCTACCCCCTAGGTCGCCTTCTTCGCCAAACCGACCTACACGAATACGCTCCAGAATATCGTGTCGCCCCTTAAAGATTGCATCTCCTTCCCACCCAACCTCATCCTCTCACCTCATCTTCCCCTCCTCACCCCCTCCGCCACGGCACCGGCCCCTCCGCATCCCTCACCCTCCCATCGCCTCCGCGGCCTCCACCCGCCGAACCCGTCGCACACGCAGCCCGCGGCACCCACCCCACAATCTCTCCCAGCGGCCTACCCGCCGCTCGAACCGTGCCAGCTCCCTTCGGCCCAGCACTCGCGCCTCGGGCCCCGGTTTCCGCTGCCAGCGCGGCGCTCGCGCGCGCGGCATGAAGCCGCTCCTGCGCGAGCGTCGCTTGCCGCCATTCGTCGGCCATGCGCTCGAGCGCCGCGTTGCTGGGATCGCGATACGCACGCGTGGTGGTTAGGAGGGGATTGGATGGGAGCGCGAAGATTTGGGGGGTGGGGGAGAAGCGGACGGTTTTCTTGGAGTTTGGGGAGGGAGTTTGCGGGGTGGTCATTGTGGTCGGGTTCTGGAGGAGGTTGTGAAGTGGTATGTTGATGTAGTGAGGATGATGTCTGTATTGTGGCTTCACGGGGATGGGAGATAGATTGTAGTGGCGGTGTTGAGAGTTAGAAGGTGGGGAGGGTGTGACGTGGTTTGTGCAGTGAAGATATTGTCTATGTGGTGGCTTTATGGAGGTGGGCATGGTTGATGAATGATATAGGTGTTGGAGTGAATCTGACGGAAAGCTGGGGGACGTGCGGGCGTGAAGCTAGGGGTCTGATGCTTAGCGGGAAGGATGTCCTGTGGCAACATTGTTCAGTGTTTTGCCCTTCGAGTGCATTATGAGACCTGAATTCTATACATTAGGTCCGAAATCACGTGAGCTTCACATGATATGCACGTGACTATAAGTCCCGTATTTCAACTTCAACGATCACTCGGTATGGCTGAGCCAGAATACGACAATTTCATGAGCACTTGAAAACTTTAAAGAAATGATCCAGCTTGTTGCACTCATTGCTTGTTAGTGGATGGTTGCTAGCGCGAACTGACGCGTTCGTCGTTCAGCCGAGTCGCGTTCCCAACTCCTCTTCTCCATCTAGTAACATCTTTAAGGTTCGATCAACAGAAAACGCATGCATTAGTGCTATATAGTCTCTCATGCTTTGCTCCCTATTCGAAAACATGACCGATGCAGCAATGACTGTATCACCGGTGGCCAAAAGGGAAGACACCTGGCGTGCAAAGCGCCTCCTGTAGCCGAATGTGCATACAGCCACACTTCAGCTGCCAAGGACTGTTGCCTTTATCGGGAACTCATTCTCTTCATTTCATCACAGGGCGCAGCACTCAGCCTGGTCTTAAATATACAGCGCAAACTCATCGGCTACGCTCAATATCAAAAAGCAAGAAGTGAGCTGAGAAGCAAAGAAGATCAGCACGTACCTTTGTAGACTCTGAGCTAAGTAGATATCGCTCGCCCGCAGTGTCTCTTCGTTCCAACAAGCCCTCACAGCCGTCCGCGTCGCCCTGCAGCTCCCAACGTGCTTTAGCATGGGACAGGTTCTGGGCTACTTGCACAGCTGGCGCTACCACTTGGCATTCGGCACTTTCATACCGCAATTCGCCCATATGCGCTTCTTCTTCGCATCCGGCGCCTTCTTCCCGCAGTTCGTCGAGCTATGCGTCACATCGTACCCAAGCCCTCTCGACCAGGCCGCGCCGCTTGCCGCCAAATTTTTTCTCTTCGCGGTCGCGGGCGTGTTGGAGTACACCGCCGCATCATGGACCGCCGACCTGATTTGTGGGCTCGTGGCCCTTGTCTCTCTCCTTTTCCACTTCGTGGCTCCCTTCGAGCTCCCGTTCGACATCGGTGGCTCCTTGCTCGCCCTGTTCCTGTGCGGTAGCTTCGCATTGCGCGTGAGGTCGTTCGCTCGAGATACAACTAGAGCGGGGCGAGGCCTCACGGTTCGAGGTGCGCTGGCGGCTCTGATGTGGCACAATCCCGCCCTCGCGTGCCATGTGACGTACTGCTGTACGGTACGCTTGTTGGGAAGTGCGTCGCGGAGGATGCATGTACCAGACGTGTTCTGGGTGCTTGTGGCGCCGACGCTCGAGATGGGAGAGCTGCATATGGACTCGAAGGGTGGAGGAAATCAAGCTTCCTTTACGTCGATTCTGGTCAAGGCGGGTTCGATTGGATTGATTAATACTGTGGTGAGGAATGGGCCGGCTTTTTTAATCCACATCACGCTGTTCGCACAAAGTCATGTGTTTTATCGGACGGCAGCGACCATACGACAACAGATTTGGCAACAGATCATGAAGAATGAGAAGGATCCGAAAGAGGCAAACAAAAGCCAAGCAACGCTGATCTGGCAGAAATGTCTTGCCGAGCTCCAAACGATACTTGGTGTGGTTGATGTTCTAGCTTCTTGTATTGTATCACAGGCTCTTACAGTTGCGACGTCGGTCTACGACACCGTACTGGACCAGCTCATTTACTTTTACTTGGCTCTTCCATACTGTAGAGATAGACCTCAGCCGCTGACTGCTCAGGACCCCACCTTGGATCGAATCCGCCTTCTTACACTCCTCCCTTCCGCTTCTCCCTCGCGGCCTATTCGTGTTTTCCTCCAATGGTACCCAATCTCCTCCACTCCTTCCTACACCGCCGTCTCTTATTGTTGGGGCTCACCTGTCTTTACACACACTATCTCCGTCAACAACGACAAAATCAACATAACCCGCTCTGCATACACCGCGCTCCAAGCGCTCCGCTCCCCTTTCCGGCCTCGCACGATCTGGCTCGATGCACTATGTATCGACCAAGCCTCAACCGCCGACCAAGACTGCCAGATCCCACTAATGCCGCAGATATACGCGAACGCAGCCGAGGTGACCGTCTGGCTCGGCCCTTCGAAAACAGCAGCCCTCGCCACCGCCCTGGTAGACCGGCTGTTCCTTGTGAACCGCCTGAGCCAGAGCGCAGGCACGCGGTTCGGATACGATGTCGATGTCGATGCGGCGCGGGCCCTCAAGCGTATGCTCAGGCGTGAGTGGTTTCGGCGCGCGTGGGTGGTGCAGGAGGTCGCTCGCGCCCGGGGGAAGGTTCGTGTGCGGTACGGGGCCGCACAACTCGAGTGGACACGACTGAGCTGGTTTACTCAGTGTTTACTGGGAGACAAGACACTGCTGGAGATGCTAGACGGACGCATTGGGGATGCTGGGCTCGGCGAGCAGGCCCGAGAGGCACTGAAGAACGTGGGGTTGATAAGGCGGTTTGCGCTTGTCAAAGGCGGAGGCACGTCGTTGTCGCTGCTGTTCTATCTCGTCCAGATGTTCAAAACGGGCTGTGATTTCCAGACCGCTGCGGAGGTGAACTACGTTTACGCCCTGCTGGGCTTGTCCGAGCGTTCGAGTAGTTTTACGCTAAAGCTAGAGTATCGAACTAGCATACGGCAGTTGTACGTCGATATTGTCCGCCACCTTCTGGACGTGAGCCCACCAGCGACTCGACTCGACTTCCTGGCTCACGCCGGCATGAGCTACGTAAAATACACGCCAACCCTCCCGTCTTGGGCACCAGCCTGGTCCGTCAAACCCACGAGTTTACCCCTTTTCGGCACAGATGGCAGTCCCGAGCTCCTGACCTCATCGAAGGTTCAGGAACTGCTTGATGATGCCGCTACGCTAGCCTGTGTTGCCAAAGGCAATCCCAATACCAAGAAGACGTCCTTTCACCACGAGGCTCTGGCGCAGGCGACACTATACAAGAACCAAATCCTTATGCTGCAGTTCGACGCGACAAAGGGAATGCAGCCCGATGCACGAATTTTGGCAGGCGATACCACGCTGGAGCTACGCGTGTGCCGGCTTGAGCGTGTGAGGACCGTCTGCGGATGCTATAAGCCGCCTGACGGAGCGGACCTTTCGAGCGCGCTTGCGACACTAAGGGAATGGATTTCTCTGGCTCTACTAGTAGTTGGCGCCTTGGGAAACGCGCATGGAACTCCCGGACGCGGCACGATGACGACAAGCCCTGGAGCCGCGGCGACTTCTGCGTGGCAGACGTTCGTCGACACGCTCCACGCTGGCGTAAGCGAGGGGCAGGTCGACTACATATTCTCCACCGCGCCGCAGAAGGTTGGTCCAACGCTCCACAAGTTGACGAGGGAGGCGTTGATGAAGGTCATCCTGCCCGAAACAGTTAAGGGGATGTCGAGAGAAGAGCTGCGTCAAGCCCGTGCGACCTGCCTCGCGTCTATCAGCCACAGCTGTGCGGGGAGGTGTTTTGGGATCACTCAGAACGGGAAAATGGGCCTGTTTCCTGACGGGGTGGGAATTGGAGATGAAGTGAGCTTGGTTGCAGGTGCAAAGGTGCCTTTCATCCTTAGAGAGGTCTCTATGGTGGAAGATAATTGGAATGAACGCTGCTTTAAATTAGTTGGGCCTGCATACATATCAGGGACTATGTATGGAGAGGGAATGGATACGGCCAGTGAGTTCGAGACGATAAAGATTATATGATTCTTCAAATGAAATCAAGCCATCCTTCTGTCCGCCATATCTAGGAACAGTTGTTGAATAGGCAACAAGAAAGCCCGTCTCGGAGATCCTAGCAAGACGCCTAAGAAGCTCAAAAGCAAAGCGCAGCGATACATGCATCCACTGTGGCTTGGCGGCCTGCTCCTGGTTGACCGGAATCTGCTGGCAGGCGACTGGTGCGTATTGGCGAATGGAATAGCGACGCTCCTGCATGGCATCCATGCTCATGACGCCAATCACGGATCGCGGATCGCTTCTCTCACACACCAGCAGCATGCACTGCCCCACTTTGAGTACATACTTACATAGAGCATACAGCCTTCCTCGACACAATCCCTAAACCACCACTTCCTGAATTATACACCAAACCTGCCTCACTTTCAAATCCCTTCGGAAATGCCTGGCTACGTATATCAACCTTTAGTGGACATTGAAAAGCATATCCCGGGTTTGGGGTCCCAGGCTCCTCCATTGGACGATGTAACACCAGGATTTGCTCAAGCTTCCGATCCGATTGTAGTGCCGGAAGGAGAAGAAACTTTGGAAGAGATCACCTCAGACACTAAAGCTTTGACTTTGGAAGACGGTAAAGAAGGGGATACAGAGACAGGAGTCACAGATGATGATCCTCACGAGTCAGGCCTTGACACAACTTTGCAGAGTGGACAAGACCCCGGAGCGGTGGCCGCAGAAGAGAGTGCACGAGATGAAGCTGGGGATGAGAAGCCTCACGCTTCATCAGCTCAGGAGGACAGTGACGATGACGAGGACTCGCACCGTTTTGTTATGAGTCTTATCGACCGGAAGTCGCCACTCTTTACACCAAAGGACATTGTTTGGGATATGATCAGGATCCTGAGGCTGCTACCGGGTGAATGGTCGGACCCACTTCGGTGTGAACTCCACTCCAGTTACATCTGCAAAGACAATCAACCATACATGATTCACTACCCAAACCCATTGGGCGAGCATCCGACGTACGAAGCACTTTCTTATACATGGGGCGATATGTCCACGACTACGACAATGGATCTTTGTGGGCATCCTTTCAGCATAAGCAACAATCTCGAATCCGCTCTTCGACACCTGCGACAGGATAGTGAATGGAGAGATCTTTGGGTTGATGCGATCTGCATCGACCAAAGCAATATGCCAGAACGCAGTGCACAAGTCCTCAAGATGGCAGAGATCTACCGGCACGCTTCCAAAGTGATAGTGTGGTTAGGTGAAGAAAGTAGCGATAGCAACCTTGCCATGGACTTGCTCGAGAGGCTTGGCGGGCGGGAAGAAGACATGACGTTGAAACCCATATTCAGTAACATAATCATCGGCCAGGAAGCCTTGCGACCCAAAAATCCGGACGACCTAATGGACCCTAAAGATCTTACCCAAGAGGAGTGGAATGCCATTACAGAACTCGTCTGTAAACGCACCTGGTGGTCTAGAATGTGGACTGTTCAAGAAATCACGAAATCCCAAGAAGCACGACTCATGTGTGGAAAACGCGAAATCAACTGGGACACTATCACTAACATCATACGAAATAACCCCTACGCAAGAAAGCTGGATGAGCATCTTCACGCAAGATTTAGCGCGACTTTCCACTCTGCAATCACACTTGACGATCAGCGGACTGATTCGAACTATCCTATGTTCGAAATGAGAAGGGCAAGCACCCGACTGCGAACCCTTTTGGGACGGTACTCAGAACGCGACTGCTCGGACCCAAGGGATATGATATACGCATTGCTTGGACTCTCGTCTCTCCCGGAGTCGGAACTACGGGCGGATTACTCTAAAAGTGTTCGCGAAGTATACATCGAGGCTGCCAAAGTAATGATTGCCGACGTAGCGAATAAGGGAGCACACTCCCGTCCCAGCTTAGAATTTCTCTGCTCAGCATACCGAACACCGGCTATACCACCGGAGCATGAGCTTCCGACATGGGTTCCCGATTGGTCTTCCGCGCTGAAAATCGATATGTTGGGCTTCGGACTTGATATCAAGTCACCGTTCAAAGCTTCCGGTACTTCTATACTGGAAGATTTGCCCAACTCCGATGACCTCGACCAAGGGGTCCTATGCGTGAAGGGGGTAGTATGGGACACAATCGAGGAGGTTGCAGATCTCGATCTAGTTTACAACAGATCTCTCAACAGCAAGGCTTTCGCCCAGGCTATAAGAGGGTGGGAGCCCGCGGATTTGGAATCCAGGAGCTATCCAACAGGGGAGAACGCACTCGACGCGTATTGGCGCACTCTGCTGACGAATCGAGCCACCAGCATTGTAACGCAAATACCTGCTGGTGAGACCGAATGGCATAGACAGCAATACCTAGAGTGGTCTGGCAGAACAGCCATT
Organism: Mytilinidion resinicola; assembly: GCF_010093595.1. NCBI lineage: Eukaryota > Fungi > Ascomycota > Dothideomycetes > Mytilinidiales > Mytilinidiaceae > Mytilinidion > Mytilinidion resinicola. Next base: position 114,220 of record NW_022985462.1, read on the forward strand.
GCGGACAGCAGCACTTCATCGCCAATTTACGGGGTGCCTAACCGTATTTATGGATGGGTGACTTGCACCACCACAAAGGGATACTTCGGCTACGTCCCAGTACATTCGCTGCCGGGAGATAAAATCTGCATCATCCAGAGTGTGAGTGTTCCGCTGGTGCTGCATCCGCTGCTCCCTTTGGAAGAGGGAGAATCGGAACTTTCTCGTAGGCACGTGTTGATGGGGCCGTCGTACGTCCATGGAATCATGAATGGGGAAGTAGCAAAGCAGCTTGCAGAAGGTCAGGAGGAGGAAGAGCAGCTAGAAATTGTTTGAGATACGGAGTGATCTGAGAAGCTCGTTTCTCTACCTTCGCTTTCACCCATGCTCATTTGATATCTTTGGTAAAGCAGTTCAGCCAGCATCTACAGTATAATCAGCTCAATAAGGTTGTGCCCTCGAACATTGCGGCCTTGGATGCCTGCTGTTAGTGATACAATGATTCTCAGGTTCCTGGAAAGTGTTGATATTCACCCTACATGCCTTATTCCGAAGATAATTGATCGTCTGAGGGGAGATTATCGATTCACTAGCTTTTACGGAAACGGAGCACGTCAAAGTATCTAGATATCAATCACAAGATACTAGGACAGTATTATGTGCAGAGTACTGGAGGGGTACTGGAACTGACGTGCCTACACTCGCTGAGACGTTATGTGATAGGTGGAGTCAATGGGACTCAGCGAGGGGTGGCAGCCAGTTAGAATGCTCCTACGCACGTCTGTCTACGCGTCTCAGCTGTACAGGGTTCACTTCTCAGCTGGACAGGGTTCACCTGTTGTTTTGTCACCGTTGCTGCCTGCAACCCCTGGTCTCTCTTCACTATATAGCCACTCATTAGCACCTCAATACAACTCATGCTTTCCTCACTGATCCTTTGCCCTTCCTACGCCAGCTGCCAAGGGGAAACTCTCAAGTTAACTTCTATTACGATTAGTTGAAGCAATTCCCGGAGCCCCTCTTAATACTGCCTTTCACTATCATTCCTCCTCCGCGAGTGGCTCTACAGGCCATCTAGTACAACTAGAAAAATACAACTCCTTCGGACATTGATCGTATTGAGGTGCTTCTGAACACTCCAAGCACGCTCGCCGGCCCCCGAGCGAACCTGAATTTCGATAGCAAATTCTGCCATAAAACCTCGACTTCCTTATCGCTACCGTCTCATTCCAGCTCTTATCGTAAAAGATGACATCAGACGGCGCAAGAAGCTCTTGCAGAGTCACCCCGCGTGAACCACTGTCCAACTCAGGTTAAAATTGATGTGAACTCTGCCTGTATTGTAGTGGCCGTACAGGCCGAATATATACTAATAGGAAATGGCCCACCCCCTAGGTCTTATCAGCTCAGCTGAATAGAGGCCAGCTGAAAGGAATGGACACAGCTGAGAGGACCCTGGTGTAGCTGAACAGAGGGCCTCGCCACGCTGAGTGCGCGCTAGTAGCAACCAACCAAAGAACGAGAATCAAGGAGAGAGAAAAGGGGGGGAGTGCCTGTACGTAGGTGACCGTGAACCGTATGAGTTGTTGATCCTAGGTTGTAGCTGTTACAACCCGAGTGTCCACCAGTCTGAAGTCTACGCGGACTTAACTCAACGGCCTCCTCAACCTCAATATCGCATAGGAAAGCACAGCACACTTGGGCGCCAGCATACCACTTGAACATAGAATTGATGGCCTCAGAAAGCTCGGCTGGACTGCGTTTATCTATGCAGCAACTATTATCCTTACTTTTTCCCTTTCTTCTTCTTCTTCTTCTTGTTAGCCCCTGGTTTCTTCTTATTCGCCCCGGCCTTCCTCTCCTTCTTATTTTTCTTCTTCGATGACGCATTATCCCTTCTCTCAACATACTCAGGTTCAGAGCCTTCATCGTCATCAAATCCTCCCATAGGCAATCCACGTCGGCGGCCCCCTCCCCCTCCAAGGGCTCCAAAGCCGCCGCCCCCTCCAAACGACATACCTCCCCCACCTTGTAGAAACCTTTCCAAGATCAGGTATGAATAGAGCGAGCATCTCCATTTTCACTGCGAGAATGTCTCTTTCCTTCTCAATCCGAGCCATTTCAAACCTGTGGTCCATATCCTTCTGCATCGCCTCCTTCTGTTGCCTCAAGTCCGCGAGGAGATTCTCGTTGCGCAGTCTGTCAATCTCGCGCTCATGCGCATGATTCTTGTTGAGATCGCGGATCTTCGCTTGTTGCCTCAGCTTGTTGTAGTTCTCCTTGATCTTCCTATTCGCACGCTTTCTCTCAAACTCTTTGATGCGCTGCTTCTCTTTTTCTCGACGCTCTTTCCCCCACTGCTCCTTGGAGCCATCACCCTGGACTCTTTCTTTGAGTTCTTCGCTGCACCAGATGAGAATGACGATGCGGAGGAAGTCGAGGAAGAAGATTCCGAAGACGGTGATAGTGATGACGAAGGCGAAGATGATGATGATGATGATGATGATGGCGATGATGATGAGGATGATCAGACATGGGAGGAACTTCCGTTTGAAGTGGGAGAGGAGCTTAAGGACACCATCATTCCGTATGCAATGCAGTGGTATACTGGGGAAGCTCTTCTATATGAGAGTGAAGAGGAAGATGACAGTAATAAGGAGATTGAGGAGGGAAATGAGGAAGAGGCCTCTGACGATGATTGATGTCTAGTGAAAGGTGCGCTTGTGGTGTGATGTGCGGTGTGAAAATTTGTGTTCAAGGGTAGTGTTGTGAAGCCTCTATCGCACTATATCTCCTTTAGAGTCAACGTGATTGCCAATCTATTAAGCTCATAATTGTAGACCCCGGAATTAAGTTATCGAAGCCTAAATTCCTGCAGAATGTTGGGCCTAAAACTAAGTTCCACCTTGTTAATGGCACTGCCACAAACTCAGGCTTAGATACTGGGACCAGGCGCTAGCATTGAAAACATAGCCAAGTAAGCAGATTAAGAAATACCTGGGCAAAGTTTTGCCTCCAAAGCCCCTTGTTTCTGGCGGCAAATGCCTCCACTATTGAGGACATTGGCCGTTGGGGTGAAATTCCTAGATGCAAAACGTATTCCACCAAGCGTACTTGAAGCCGTCCGCAATGGCTTGCATGCAACATTGTTGATCTTGCTGAACCTAGCCTTGCAAGCTTCTTCCGGCTTGTGGATGTCCTCAAAGAACATCTCGTCGTCCTCCCTGTCTGGGAGAGAATGGTGTAAAGTGGAGGTTTGGCTTGGAAGACCTCTAAACGGAGCGTCTGCATATTTAAAAGGTACATGTCGTAAGGTTTATCGGCGTGTTCGTGGCATTCTTGGAAGAGGTTGATGAGACTGAACGTCAGCTCGTGGAATGCGGGGACGTTTCAGCCTTGCTGACAGGGTGATGCTACTATATGAGTGCCCCCGACACCGAATCCTTCTAATCTTGGAACTTGTGGCATTGGTACGACGGAACAGATTGCGAACTACTTTGCATCCTGTGTCTCGCGAAAATTTGTATCTGAGAGCCTGGGGATGATGCCAGATCAAGTTTCGAAGATTTTAGCGGTTGTAATGGTGAAAGCTTTTTTGTGTAGAGAGCCAGCACCAGCTGAAAAGCAAAGAGGTTTACTACGGCCTCTACACGCATCTCGTGATTAGCGTCGTAAGCAGCCGCTTCTTCTGTCCATATGACACCAAAACATGGTCATTGATATGACAATCAAGGTGCAAATTCTGGATACCTGGACCGAAATGCTTGAAGAACAGCTGAAGACGTTGTTTGATATGTCATCTGCCAGTCATGTTCGCCATACTTCAAGATCTGTAGTCTTATCGTCCCTTCCTGCGTAGTCCAGTCAACATACCATCCACCCGGCCCTAGATCTACTTTCTTTCTAGCCTTGTCTTTTTCTAGCTCTTTAAATGAGATTGGAGTTGCACTGGTGGCATTCACAGCATGCCAGAGCAATTCTTGGGCGTGCGCAACTGGAATATCGCTGTCATCCTCGGAATGAATGAGGGTAAGGTGATAATTCTTGCTATGCCGAATGAACTGAGCAATCTTGTCTTTGACCACCCAAGTGTCCTGGAGTCTGCTTGTGAGGAAGCGGAAAAGTGGCGGTATTTTTGCAATTGGAGCCAAAACTGGAATAATTCCGCCGATTCGATACGTTGCAGTGAGACTTGGTAAATCCGCAAAGGATGCGCTAATAACAACACCAGCGAATGGAAGCGAAGGATTTTGTGTGGCTAAGTAATTGACTAGCGATATTGAAACTGCTGAACCCAGGGACTGTCCATATGCCACGATCCGGTCGGGTGGAATTTGAGCGGTGGTTGTTGCCCACTTCACAACTGCGAGTGCATCAAGCAAAAGGCCTCGCTCAGAAGGAATGCCACTTGATAAGCCAAAGCCACGGTAGTCGAAGGTCAAAATGTAGATCTTATTTGGCGCTGCGGAATAGATATTGCGGTACGAGGTGGGCCTTATTGTAGAGCCTAAGGTTCCGGATGTGCCGTGCATGTACAGAACAAGTCTTGCCTCTGGGTCATCTCGCAATAGACGGAAGTTGACGATTTTCGTAATATCGCTGACCGGTCCGGACAGGCCCTGGTCCAGTATATTTTTCTGATTCTGTTCATAGACTCCAGACGGGACAATCTGCCATGCATGCAGTTTCACGCCGTCTTCGGTGTCAATGTAAAATGGGACAGCTTGATTATGCAGAAATCCAAACTGTTCCGGGACGTTGAGATCTTTGGACCATGTGGGGGTCACCTTATGAAGGTACACAGAGTATGCTTGGAAGGAATGAGCAGCAATGAAAGTCCCAAAAGGCCGAGATAAAGGGTCAAGGGTACTCCAATTGTTATGAGCACGACCTTGAGCGCGAGGCTAAGCGCTGGGTTCATTATGGTGCCAAGGCGAGTTGAGATCGAAGTTGGGGCTGCTTTCGTGGAGTGGGATCGAGAAAGTCGGGAAAGTGGGGAGCACGGTCGCGGCAAGGTGGCCTCTGACCAAACCCAATCCTAACTCACAATCTTGAAAACTTTACCTCTTGTCTGGGCTTTCAATAGTGCCACGAGGGACTTCAGACAGTGGCAACCACGCAGCAAACAAGTTAAGACCAGACGCGCCATTTCAATGCTCCTCAAAAACCTCAAGAATTCAGACTCCAAATCGCATCCGTGTCCGTCCATAATCTTACACCCTCTTTAACCTACATGGCCGACCTCAGCTAGCTTCCTGACGCTCCAAACATGCCCTTGATTCCCACTCTCGAAACCTTACATCTGTCCCGAAGTTTACAGAGGAAGCCCAACACGCGACCTGTGGACGCAAAACTGCGACTAAACATCTATGAATCATTCTACGGCGCAATTTGCAAACATGCGCTGTCACTATTTGATCCGGGCTAACTTACACTGCTAGAACAGGTAGTACAATGGTGGGATTCAGCAATTATCTCTTTTTAGCTTCTCATCTACTAAATAATCTCTCTCGGTCCCACACACTCAAGCCAGTGCCTTCAGACCTCCATTATTTTCAAGGCAGGTGTCAGTTTTGGAGGAGACTTCAGATCAATGATATGGTAATGATTTCGGTTTCAAGATGTGACTATCATCACGTGATTGATGACTCCTTATTTGTGCTTAACGTCTGCCCTAATAATCAATTTGTCGCGGCTGAAAACTTCACCCCCGTCAACTCAACCCTGTTAATCAGTCTCTGTCGCGCTCGGAAACCTCAGTCTCATCTGCCCTGTTAATCAATGTCCGTCGCGGCTGGAACTTTCAATCCTTACCCGTGAATACTAGGAGGCTTATACTCAGGTTGAAAATTGATGTGAACTCTGTCTTATTTCGGGGGCCCGAAGGCCAAACTATATACTACGTAGGAAGTGACTGTATGCATAGGCAGAAGCACTAATTGGAGGCAGCAGTAGGCAGCATTAGGCAGGGTAGGCCACCGTACCCCAACCCCTCTCTGTAGAAGTTGTAACTGGCTAGGCATGTAGGCAGCTACTATGCCAGCAACTCCAAGTCTGTACGTAGGTGACCGTGAACCGTATGAGTTGTTGATCCTAGGTTGTAGCTGTTACAACCCGAGTCTTATACGATGCCTCGCTCCCCGTAGCCTATCACAACAAGCTGTTCAAGCTTCTTGGACTTTCACCGCACATGAAACTCAGCCGACTGATATTTTTGGGGTTGTGCTCTGAAAAATACGAGGCTTATGTTATACAAAGTCTCAGGGTTTGTTGCAACGAGCTGTTCAGCTTCCATGAACTCTCATCACACATGAGACCTCCAAGACTTTATCGGACATTATTCTAGTGGCTCAGCCGGGTGATGAACCCGGGATGTATTATTTTGGAAATCAGATTGACTTTACGTATGAATATGAAGCCATCATGCAAATCGCTTTCAAAACAAGACATCGAGCTGTCCATACTTCGTCACCTTTCTTTCCTCGGCATCTTCTTTTCACTCTTTTCCTCTCCTAAACGTTTTTCTTTCTAGTCCCTCTTTCACGAGTACTGTCTTTGCTGGTCTCTGAGCAAACATTTTAGACTCGACATGGTCTCTTACAGGAGCAACAGTATTGGAATTGTTATTTGCATCGCTTTTTGATTTATCCCACATTCAATCGCTCTACCTACCATCCACTCGATTCGACAAATTGATGAGCACCCTGCCTATTTGAACGTAACGTGCTCTGAAGAAGTATTGGACAGGCGAAGGCCAGCCATAGATCGCTGGAATGCAGCAAAAGCCGGTAGAGCCCTCAGCGCCATCAACCGTTACTAGAATGAAGACACCGGTGGTGCTGGTGGACAGAATGGGCAACTTCCGCTAGATTGGCTGAACACTATGCTGAACCATTTCGGAATGCCGGGGGCAAGCTGCGGGCTCTCTGTGGACGATTGCAACATTGATCGCGACTGTGCTGATTGCACAATGTCGAATCCCCCTCCTCCAACGCCGGGGGATTAGTTAGTTTTGACTTCTATCAGCAACTTCCATGCCGTAAGTCTTATCCATATTGCTGTTCCTATGATAACTTACTTAACTAATATGCCACAGTTTTACGTGAACTTCTACCTCTCTATACAGTCTGCCTGGAGCGCCCTCGTAAATACGATAGGTTCTTTCGTGTCAACCTTTGCGCAGCAGAAAGAAGACCCTATGGATGAGCTCTTTGACAAGATCTTGAACGGGTTCATTGACATGGAGTCAATTTTTTGCTGGTGAAGGCGTTCGGAGGGTTAGCAGAAGAGTTGAGTGCCAAGGGTCTAGATAGTGAATCAATAGCAGATGCGGCAGAAGATGGTTTAGGCAAGGCAATTGACTATGCCAAGAAAGATGGAACATTGTACGTCTCGACAGCTTCTGATCCTCACTTGGGTATAACTCCCATCGATCAATAAACAGATGCTGACTTACTCAGGCCTGAAGGACTCCCCCCAGATGATAAGAAGAGCACCCTCGTCGAGACACTTCAGGCGATTACGGACCGCTATATCAAAGTCATTGACACTTACATCACCAAATCACTCCGCGGCGAATATCCTTACCTTGCCGACTTTTCCGGGACTCTGAGAACAGCTGTCTGAGCCAACAATGGTGTTAATCAATCCTTGTCGGACATGTCAAACTCTTTGCAACAAGTGTTCTCCGCATCGCTCCTCAGCTCGGCTTGGAAATTGGCGGATCCAGAGAACCTCTACCCAGTCATCCTGTACAAAGCCGAAGACTGCACCAGCGGAGACCCTACCAATCTCATGGAGAAAGGGATCTCTTCTGACACCGGCTCCTGTCTCGTCATCGGATACACCTTCCGAGTCGTGGGGTACACGAAACAGATCTGCGAGGGATTGCCCACGGCGAACACCGGCCCCGAACCATGCAATGCAAACGTCTTCAAGAAGCTTCCTGGTTGGGATGAGCTAACTGAGAAGACTGGCCTCGATAAAGATCAAATTGTGTGGAGCTCGTGGCAGGCGTACCAAGCCAATGGAAATAAAAACGGATACAGTATTACCAACACGATGGCTGGTGGCGCTTCTGCGTTTAGACAAGGGCCTACCACACCAGGACTTGTTCCAGATCCCTATCTGTGAGGCCGGCGCGGCGAGGGATAGGTATATAAACTCTCCCGGTGCGGACCCATGTGATTATGGAGGGTGGTAATTGGGATTAGTGGAACTGGCGAGCGCAAGGACCGTTTATTGTTTTGATCTAAATCTCGGTATATGAATTTTTCACATTCTTACCTTCGCTTGGTGCATCCTTTTTTTTTATTTTTTATTCATTCTTCGTGTAATATCACCACATATTTCAATTCCTCTATAACCATTGCGTGGTATCAGAAGACAACCGTTCTTATATTCTTCAATATGCTCAAATTACAAGCGTACGCCGTGGCGATTTCATCCGGCCTGATTCACGCTCTCGAGAACTTGACATCATGTCTCAAATTTTCATAGCGCGGTGGATGACTTCAGACGGTGGTAAATTAGTAGAAATGTTAAACTCCAAAAGCCGCAATTTGAACTGCCCGCGCGTTGCCTGAATTTTACCCTCTGAATCGTAACCCGTTGGCTTGAAAACTGCGTGCTCTCTTACCACTGCATGTCGGCTTCAACTACCTTCCTAACGCCCCAAATCCATGTCCCATTCACACCCCCCAAAAATTGACATCGTATTATGAAGTTTCTCACCACGTTGAAGGACTTCCCACGCCAGCATCACAGTATCAACATGAAATATCCTCACATCACATTTCAAGCTCCTTACAATCACATAGAAAATTATTCTGCGAATCATAACGAACTCAATTGAAAACTAACAAAGCTCCTCCCCCTCGGGGGTGGCACAGGGTATCATCGCAGCTGCCAAAACTCTTCGCTCAAAGACCCAAAAACGACCGTACACCGAATGCTAATGCTGCCATACCTTCAAAACGCCATGAAACCGCGATCCTTTTTCCTGTACTCCAATTCACAATGCTTAAACCTTGAAAACCCATTTGCTCCGGATTTTAACCCCCTTAACCGGGCTCATCTTCTCCGCCTTCAAAATCGCCACCTCGTTCATAGTCTTTTGGAACGAGTACGGAGAAAAGTCCCATTCGGCCTCCTCGCTGATCGTAGCCAAAGCGGACTGAGGCGTCCTCGACTTCGGCTCCCACGTCAGCCGCTTCTCCCGCGGCCTCGGCGTCACCTGCAGTGCGTTCAATCGGGACTCGATCTTCGCGACTTCTGCGGCAACGACCTGAAGATTCCGCGTTAGCAGGGCGAATCTAGACGTCTTTTGTTTGCAAGGCATGAGGGAGGCAGTCAGGTATTTGGGAATCAAGTTCCGCTCTTCTACCTTTGATTGCCGCACCTGCTTGCCCAGCTTCACCTCCACCGCCGCCACCTTTTCAGCCGCCGGCTTCGATGGTTTCGATGGTGTCGTCGCCGCCGCTTCCCGAGCCGCGTTCTCCTTCTCGAGCTGGCGCTGCTGCTCGTCCGGCTCGCCGTCTTCGGCGCGCTGTCGCTTTGCGAGTTCATCGAGCTTCGAGCGGCGTTGCTGCTTCTCCTCGCGGTTGATCTTGGAGTTTTCCTTGCGAAGGTATTCGACGGATCTGCGGTAGCGGTCGAGGGATTGCTGCGTGGCTGCGAGCTCGCGTTCGAGTGCGTCGGTGTCTGCAGAGCTGGTGCGAGCACCGTTTGCCGATCCGTTCTCGCTCAACTTCGTCTGCATCTTCGCTGCGTCGGCCCAGCGTTCGCGCTCCAGTTTTAAGACTCGAATCTCGCGGTCGCGTTTTTCTCGTTCCTCCAGAAGAGATTCTTCTTTGGAGCGTAGGATGGAGATCGCTTGCTCCAGCTCGTGAATTTTCGAGGCTTTCTTGCTGGCATCTCGAGTGCGAGCCTCGAGGAGCTCGATCGTAACATTCTTTTCTTCGATGTCGCGATCGCGGAGTCTGATCGTCATAGCGTGCTTCTGCAGCTCTTCTTGCAATGCCCTCATCTCATCCTCAGCATCAATTGAGACGAGTTTGCTGGCTGCAATCTCTCGGCTCTTGAGAACCCAAGGAGCAGTGGCACGTTCAAATTCCACGGTGCGAGTTAGAGTAGTCGACATAGCGTGAAGGTTTGAGAGATCTTCTGTGAGAGCTCGGAGCTTCGCACTCAAGGTGGAATAGATGTCGGCATCGATGGGCGAGTCGGTGAAAAATGTCTCTGTGGTCTTAAAGAGAATGCTCCGGACGGCAGAATACGTGGGTGGCGCTGGCTGTCCTTCCTGCTTCAGAAGGGAGAACAAATTCTCACCCAAGATGCGGCAATATTTGGCTAGCTGCGCGGTGCCTTCCTCGCAAGCCTCGAAATCGGGATGCGTGTCAGGTGTGAGCGACAGAGATCGCGATCTCAAATCCTGCAGGGCTCTGAGTGTTTTTCCGACCACGATTTTGGCGGAGCGGCCGGCTGCGATTACTGCGTCGGATTTTTGCATGAATCTCGCGATGCCGTCATCCGCGTCGTCAAATGGAACCGTTTTCCCGACCTCATAGCTGATGAGGGTTAGCCCGGTGATGGTAACATCCAGGTTGGATTGAATCAGCTCGACGCTCATTTTGAGCTCGTCTGCTCCGCTGTCCAGAGAAGCACTGGAAATCTCGTGCTGAGAAGCGAGATGTTTCAGTACAGCCACCGACCTCTGAAGTTCCTCGGCGACCGTGCGTCCGGGGAAATCATTCTTGCGAAGCGCCTCGATTTTGGTGTCGAGAGCCTTCTCAACTGGCTCTAGGTCGAATATCGCGCCCTGAGCCCCAAAGCGTGCAAATTGCTCGAGGCTGCATGACGAGATTCCACTGATGAACCGGTCGGACATTTCTGCGATCCAAACAAGCTGGTTCAGCGCGTCGCAGACTTCGAAGACGTCTTCGTCGTGAATCACGCTCTGTTTTCCAGGTGCGTTGAGGGGCTCCCGGATCAAACCGTGCAGCAGCTTGGCCTTGAAGGAGATTCTGCGGCATCGAAGCAGTCCCAAGACTGAGTCTCGCTCTGACTGGAATGCTTCGGGAAGGAAGAGCTGAACAATGGCGAGGTGCTCCGATGCTTCTTGAGCGTCGAGTTTCCTCAATTCCATGTCGATAGTCGTGATCATCGTGTTGGTCGCAGACTGGTTGAGCTTCAAGTTCAGATCTGCCAGCTCCTTCGACCGCTGGGCAAGGTCCTGTGCCTCGGACTCTGAGATTTCCTTATTCGCCCGCATTTCTTCCAAGTCCGACTGAAGAGTGGCAAACGCTTCCCGATACTTGACAATTGCGTATTCTTGGGTGGCGAGAGCTTCCTCGTGCTGAGCAACTGCCCGAAGGCTATCTGCAATTTCGGTCTCTTTCAGTTCGAGCTCCTGTCGGAGTTCTTTCTCGTTCTCGACGTGGTTGATCTCAAGTTCGTCGTTAAGTTCCTTCAAATCCTGCAGATCGTCAACAACGAGCTTCAACTCATCAATCTTATCTTTCAGTACGATGTTCTGATCCGAAAGCTCTTCAATCATCTCCTCGGCACCAAGTGCAGCGTCCAGCTGCTGGCGGAGGTCTTGGATGTCCGCTTCCGACTCCAAGAGTTTGGCCTTCGTGTCTTCGTACTGTTCTTTAACCTGTGCTAGGTCTTGCACATCTTCTTCGAGGCTCTTGATTTCGCTGCGGAGCTCTGCTTCTTGCTCTCGCGAGACGTCTCGAAGTCGGATGAGGGCGTCTCGAAGACGCTCATTCTCCCGCTCCATCTGCACCCAGCTCGCACTAGTCTTCTCTTCGGGGCTGATGTCCTGTCCAAGTTCAAGGTTCTCGTCTTTTAGAATCTCGTTCTCTAGCTCGAGTTCTTCAACACGCTGCTTGAGATCAGTAACCTCGTTCATGTAGTTTTCGGCCTTCTCTTCGGCCATCTCGCGCTCAAGAGTGATCATTTCCATGTCGGTGTCATGATCCTCTTGGAGCAATGCAATTTTCTCCGCGGTGTCTTCCGCATCTTTCAATCCTTTCTTGAGCACCGCGTTCTCCTGCTGTATAGGTTGGTATTTCGCCTGAAGTTTCTGTATGATGGACTCGAATTTATCCCTCTCCTGCTGAATTCGATCCAGAGCCTTGAGTTGTTCCCTATCTTCGAGTCGCTGTTTTTCGAGGACCCGAAGCTTTGTTTCCAGCTCCTCCACCTTTTTGTCTTGGGTTGAGGAGGTTCGTGTAGTAGATGATGTGATTGAAGCCGCGGGCTTCTTTGAGATGGCCACATTGGAGGATGAAGCTGTCGTTGTGGTGGATGCTGCGGGTGTCGGGCGGGAGCGGGGTGCCAGGGAGAGCCTGTTCGTGGCTGGCTTCGCTGAGGATGTGCTTGAAACCGTGCTGGGTGCACGCGAGCCGAGTCCCGAAGCTGTGGGAGCGGGGCGAGATGAGGTCGGACGGGAAGTGGCAGCTGAGGAGGTTGTGGGGACGATAGAGGTGCGGCGGGTTGGGGGAGGAGCCATGCTCTGCCTGGAGGCACGTGGAGCTGGCTTCTTGAGGGGAGACTGTGACCCAGACTGCGGGCCGTTAGCATCTAGATTCAAGGTGGCAAGGAGGCAGACACTCACAGCTGGTCGTGGCTTCACCTTGGGAGCTAGCTTTGGTGCGTCGATGATGACTTCCGCGATGTTGCTCGCCCTCATAAACATGCCATGATTAGGAGGACAGTCGAAGTACCTCTCGCCTCTGACCGAGCCGTCGTTCTTGCCACTGGGATCAGCGAACTCGACTCCGATGAATTGGCCATCAGCAATGTGCAGAGTGCCGATGAATCTGATGACAGCCTGGCGACCATCGAGGAGCGCGACAGTCTGCCCAACCTTGAAGTCGGACATAGTGTCGAGCGGGGGGGTTTGGTTGCGTAACTCAACTCGTACTGCGGGTGCGATGCGTTCTTGGGGTTTTTAGAAAACGGAGAAGCTACGTTGGAACGTAGTGCAGAATGGAGTTGTGAGTGCTGAAGGGGAAGAAGCTGCGAGGACGCGAGTCGCGTCAAGAAGACGCTCCCGGCGCACAGGCCTATGGGCGATATAGGCGTCCAACCCGGTCCTAACTACTTCGTACAACGCAACGCCTACAAGGAAAATCACATGTCAAGCTCATTGACAACGGGATGCACGTTGGACCCTGCAGCTGAACATTCACCTTCCATGCATTCAATTACGAGCGGCCAGAATATCCAATCTCGGGTGTGAGAAACGTTACGCAACCACGTGATGGATTGAAGAGTAATAAATTGACGAGATGCACTCAAAACCAATAGACAGTGCGTTGAGCATCAAGTGGGAATCTGTTTTAATAACGTCGGAGGTAGGCCCGAGTGCTACCGAGCTTGTCAAAACTGTAGTTTTCCAATTCTCATCAACATCCCAGGAGCCCCCAAAGGCTGCTACGCAAGTGTACACAAGCCCCGGAGTAGGTGTGTATCTAAAGTATAGAGAACAAGTTCGTAGACTACCACTTTACTTTGAAAGAAGCCCGCATAATGCAGAGAGAGATGCACAGACAGATATCACTATAGAACACACCGCCTCGGGTATTCGTACATACAATTCATCAAACCCCAAACACCAACCCATGCATCCATGTTTAAGTGCGCCAACACCTTTCCAGCCAAATCCCCTACCAATATCACTCCCACCACCGAACGAGCATGCATCTACTTGACCTTCCCCATAATCGTATCCGTGCCCCTCTCCACATACACCTCCGCTGCCTTAGTCTTCACTTGGTTGAGCATAGACCTCTCAAAATCGTCTCTAGAACGCAACACCGCCTCCACCCACCCAATCTGCACGTCCCAGTAGCGCTCCTTGAATTCGGCATACACGTGAACGACCTGGGTCTTGTCTGCCTCGATCAGCTTGACAAAGCCATCCACCACGCGCCACTTCTGCTTGATATCTGGGAAGGATGGGTACGCCTGGAAAAACTCAAACGCCGTAACGACGTCGTCTTTGATCTTCTCGGTGAAGGGGTCTGCACGGCGGAAACGAGCGCCCTTGTTGCGGACAGCTGAGAGGTAGTGCACAAGAAGTTCATCTGCGAGTTCTTCGACAAGAATATCGCGGAGTGAGGGATGCAGGACGGATTCGTAGTCGGAGAGGTAGTCTTGGAAGGTGTTGACGATCTGGCCGATGCGCTTTTGGGAGTACCAGGCGCCGGTGAAGAATTCGGAGAGAATGGAGCGGAAGTCGACGAGGAAGATGAGGGAGGCGAAGATGTGGATGCAGTGGGCGCCGAGGTCAATGTAGCCGTTTTTCAGTGATTCGATGGAGCCGTCGATGATCGGGGCGTAGGCTGGGGAGACGAGAGAGGTGACGTCGCGTTGGAAACTTGAGACGTAGGAGCCGTTGGTGTCGGGATCCGAATCCCGTTCGTCAATGCAGGCGATTTGGTCGTTGGCGATAGATATTAGCCAGTCTTGAAGTGGCTGTAGGCCGTCCTGGTCGACGGCGGGGCCAGAGTATTTCGCCAGTTCGGCCTCGGTGAGTGATTCCCACATTCTCTGGCGAGATGTGAGGGCGCGGAACATGGCTTCAACAACACCTTCGGCGACATCTGTACGGTCACTGTTGCCGGCAACAGATAGTTGCTCTCGCAGCATGCGCCACATGTCGCCCAGCGTCTTGGTACGGAACCATCCATTCTCGTCCGTCTCCAGAGCCCCCTCGCTACGGGAAAGGAAGTTTTGTTTATCTGTGACCGCCATGCGGTCCATCCATTCCTCGACAGCTTTGATGATGAGTTGTCGATATTCTCGAACAAGCTCAGCACCACGATTGTCGATGAGGTGCGGTGTGAGAAGGTCTTCCGGGACTCCAAGCTTCGCCATCTTCGTGTAGTACTTGTCGACCCAATGGATGATGGCAAGCATGTGTGACGGTGCCAGCTCTTGATCATCGATACGCTCGATGAGCCAGTCGTGCATAAGATTGTGGTAGATGTCCGTGTATTGCTTGAATATCCGCCATTTTTTCGGCATGAGGGTGACCATGCCCAGCTTTACTGTATTCAAGTCGTTGAAATGCCACCTAGTGATCTTGTCTAGCTTGTCGGGTTCGCCTAAGAAAGTCTCGTTGGATTCTGCTATCCTCAACTCTGCAGTCGCCTTGATAGCTTGTAGGAACTTTTCCTTATATCCTCTCAACTCCTTGGGCCCAGTTGCAATGCTCTTGAATCTAGCCGCCAGCCCCTTGAACTCTCTCTGCGCATCTTGTAACGCCTTGACTTTCTTGTCCTTCTTTTCCTCCTCTTCAATGATCAGTGCAAGCCTGACAACCATGCCCGCGTTGCCCGATTGTATCAATGGTATCAGATTCATGCAAGCATTGCCCACGTGGTCGTCGAACCAATCCACCACCTCATCCAGCTTCGCAAAGTATTCTTGAACCGTTGAGCCACTATCGAGCCTCAAGTTCTCGATAAGCTCCGTGCTGGCCTCCTCAGAGCTCTTGATCTGCTCCATCGCCTCGTCCCGTATGTCCCGCAGTAGTGTGAGGCCGTAGTGGATCTCAAGCAGGTTGGGCTGGTTCTCCAAATCGGCGTCGTCCTCCTGTAACAGCGCCTCTAGGCTAGCCAGGCGATCCTCAAAGGTATCGATATCGCGCTTCATCTTCTCGACCTGCTCAAAGTTGCGGTGCGTCTGGGCGACGAGGTTGATGTGGGGGAAGTCCCGGATCATGTTCTGCGCCTCCGCACATAGCTTGTCGATCTTCATCATCTCCTCCTTGATCTGGTTGACGGTTCGCGTGCCTTCGGTGATGCTCGTCATGCCGGCCTGGGTCACCTCGAGCTGCTCGCGGAGCCCATGCCGCAGTTGCTCGTCGACAGTGGCCTTCTTGCGCGTGAATTCGGCCTTGAGCGCAGGAATCTTGTCCAGGTCCTCTGGGTGCCGCAGCAGCTCCGCGAGCTTGATCGGGCCTTCAACATCGGTCATCGTGGTGGCAATTGCAGCTGTGCTGTGCCCCTGCGGGCGTCCTGGCGGGTGGAAACGCGGAGGTGCTTTGGGCTTCGACGTCGTATCAGATCCGCCGCACCAAAGTTTGTCCGAGCCGAACCTTCACTCCCTTCTTCTTCACCAAAAGCATCGCCAGCATCATTTTCGTAATGTATTTCTATTCAAGAGCTTGCTTCACTCGCTTCTCTATTCATAGACTTTAATTCGTGGGCATTGAGCACTGGAGGATATGCTTGACACAAGCAGAAGTTGGAGAGGTCACGTGCTTCCCGTTCCACGCAAAATATTCGACACTTCTTCGATTCCAACAACTTTTCGGCAAATGTTGATTCCTATGTACTTTTCCATGGTCATGTGCTTCTCACATCCCAATCACGACGAAGATTTGACAGAATTCCACTTCGCATTATCGACGAACCTTGACAATCAAAGCACAATTCGCCAAACAACTTCATTGCTAGTATCTCGTACACCTCACTTAGCTCGACTACACTATTCCAACGCCGTTCCAAGTGCTTGAAGGAACTTTCGACATTCCGATAGAAAATTCAAACTCCGTTGTTTTGACAGGCCTGAAACCTTGCCCAGCTACCTCAGGCGGTGGTAGATAGAAGTACACATACTGGGCCTGTAGCTCACGGGTCCTGCTTTCTATTAGTACTTTGAAGGCACCACAGGCGGTGTTAGAAAAGTATAAGGAAGCTTTGATTATATTACTGTATTTTAAATTGAACCCGAGTAATTGTCTATCTGAGAGAAGATTCGTAACATCCAAGATTGCGAGAATCATTTGGGGTATTTTCAATCCTTTTAGAAGTCTCCAGCGCCGAATATGTGACGTCGTGAAAAGGGAAACGACCCGAAAACTGCACCACAAATACAACATCCTAAATGAAAACAGTTTCATACCCACATATCACAGAAACAAGACAGATCGGCAGGTCGTTCCCTAATCAGGCTGCTCAAGATACAGCTGGTTCGGCTTTTCCTGTTGAAGCTTAGCATGAAGCTTCGCACTCTGATCGTTCCGGTCAATCAACGCCTTCTGCCGTTGCACATTCCGCTCAAACACCTTCTCCTTCTCCAAAAGAGCCCTTTGCTCAGCGCTATTTCTGTAATCCAGCTCTTTCCTCCGCTGCTCAATGAAGCGCTGCTCACGTTGGTACGTGGCAATTCCTTCGCGCTCCTCGATCTGTAATTGCTGGTTCGCAGCTTCTTGCCGCTGGTCCCTCTTCACCCTCTCTGCTTCTCGAATTCGGCGTAGCTCCGAGTCATGCTTCGCCGCCTCTAGTCGCGCTTGCACAGCGTGCGTGTTTTGTAGGGCGGCCTGCGCAGCCAGCTCTCTCTCTTTCGCTCTTCGTAGATCGTCCAGATGTTTCGTCTCCGCCAAGCGTCGCGAGTGCTCATCTGCCTCGCGTTCGAGCTGCATGGCGGTCCTTTGCTCTGTCCTCCGGGCGGCTATCCGAGCCAGATGTGCCGGCAATCCGACAGCACCGGCAGGCTGCTCTCCTTCCTCGGCGTAGAATTTTGGAACACATGCCTTGTCTATCAGAACTTCCATGAGCTCACGCTTTTGTGGGTCCCGCCCAGGTCGTGGCATCAGCTCTGCGTACTTGAGCGGCGAGTAGCAATAGCCCGCGTCGTCATGATAAAGATGCTTATCGTCATTCAAGTCCTCCCATACTTCGGTCTCGAGAAGAGCGTCAGTCACCTCCACTGCGTGGTGCGGGTTGTCGAGCGCCAGGATAACCACAGATTTCTTGTCGCGAGCTCGGAACTTTGCGTTCGCGCCGGCATCTAGTAGTAATCGAATCATCTGTCGTAGCTTTGTCCTTTGATCCGAATTGGTGACTTCAACTCCTAAACACAATTGGCCAAGGGCACTTCGTCCACCATGAAGTCTGGAGGGAAAATTTGGCTTGTGGTCATGCTCGAGAAGCAGAGAAGCGTTGCTCAGCTGCAGTGAACATGCCGCTTCATGCAAGCTGCCATCGTCTCTCAATGCCTTGGCTTCGCAAAGAGACTTGACGATGCTGGTGACAGGCTTGCTGCTCGCGTAAAACAACACAGAGCGATTTGAGTTGTCTCGGAATGAAGGTTCAGCACCACGTGCGAGTAAGTCGGCGACAATTTCGGGACGTGCTTCACGAGCAGCAAGGGTGAGTGGGGATATGTCAGATCGAGGAGATCGGCGGAGAGGGGATGCTCCAGCTTCAAGGAGGGCTTGTATAACGGAGGTGGAAATCTTCTTTTGCGGTTGGTCGAGGGCCCAGAGAAGTGCAGATACCGCTTCTTCGCCAATATCATGATCGAGAACATGTTTTGCGGCAATGTCTGGGGTACATCCAAGCGCTAAGAGAAGAGATACTAACGATTTGCTTCGAGGGTAGTCTCGCATCGCGACCACCAAAGGAGGGTCTCTCCCTCGTCCACATAAGTCGAGCAGTGCAGGAGGACATCCATTATCGAAACAAATTTTCAGAGCCGCGACAAGAGACGGCTCATCTAGACCCGAGCCCAATAGGCTAGGAATAATGACTCTGTAGTCTGGGTTATGTGCAAGTAGCTTGGCAAATAGATCGAGAGCCTTGGTTCGGGCCGCAAAAGTAAAGCAGGTGCCATCGGCCGTATTGACGTTTGCGTGGTGGTCCAGTAAGAGGTCCACCATTTGTCCAGAGCTGCTCCCCCAAGAAAGCTCGTCAAGGGTAGAACGTAGCGCTGAATCTATAGCGGGCTGATCAACCCCATTCTTGAGTAGCAATTCTGCAACTTTTATCGAATCGCGGTTCTTCTGAGAGTTGTTGTCGTGCATAAGTGCTCGAAAGGCCTTCGTCACTGATGAGGTTTGCGACCGCTTGCCTGTCCCCAATAAAATGTCCAAGAGCTCAACGGATGTAGAAACTGCGGCAATTCGCAGCGCCTCGCCCTCGTTGAAGTCTACAGGGGCGCCATTATGCAGAAGTAGCTGGACCAAAGTGAGGATGTTGCTATGTACTGCCGTTTCTGTCTCCATAACCAGAGCTCTCCCAGTCTCTTCAGGTGGTATGAATCCTGGAAGAAGGGCAGATAGTATTCTCAGCTTATCCTCTAGGCGTGTCAGCCTCAGGGCGGCCCGAAACGCAAAACTGCCCATTGCAGCATCATTCCCCACAAGGCGGGTGATGATGTCGATATTCTTGAAGCCACCGCTCACTGCAATAGTGACAGCTTGCGCCACTGACTCGCTGGAAGGTTTAAGTGGTAGAAGTAAATCGACAATACGGAGGACTTCAGACGCTGTTAACTCGGTCAAACCATTCACTCCGAATGCTAGTGGCAAGACTTTGGAAACGGTAAAAACAGAGGGCCCTGCATTGCATAGGCTTCGAATAACGGGCAAATCTTTCTGCTGAATGGCCAGAACGAGACTCATTCCTTCCTCGCAATCGACGTCTGCTTTTGATCGAAGTATTTCGATGAGAGCAAAATCCCTTGACGGAGTGGTATCTGCCACGGCATCGATAAGCGCTTGATCGACCTCATGCCCTTTTGCACCTGCTTCGAGCAGAAGCCTGCTGGCATCGAGCCGTTCTGACCTTGTGTAGCCCTGACGAAGCAACGGAAATAGCTGGCTTAGCGCTGCTGGGGGAGCCTCTAGGCGTAAGAGAAGTCTGAGTTTTCGAAGATCTCGCATGGCTATAACTGAGAGAAGTGCTCGGTTACTTCTGTTATTTAATGGTGCTCCGAGGCGAACAAGAAGTGAGAGAAGCTCGAGGTCATCTTCCTCAACGGCAACAATTAGGAATTCACCTAGTGGTATCCCCGTGGCCCCTCTTTGTGCCAACTTGTCAATAATAGACAGCCGCTCTTGCCGGCCAATTCTTGTAGAAATTGACACTACAGCGTCCGAGGCATTCGTGCGTGAGATGGTGCTAGAGAGTAGGATGTCTACTATTAGCCAGTTGCAGTCCGAAATGGCACGTTTGAGGCTCTCCGCGCCATTGTAGTCTGGTGATACTCCATTTTTGACTAGCTTGCGCGCAAAAGTTATCCGATTGCTTTTTGCGGCGCAAACTAGCAGCTGAGAGATACCCTCGGTGGTGGAAGGCAGTCCACACGCCAGTAGAAGCTCTATGAAGTCTTCCAGCACGGCTTGGTCTGGATTCCGCAAGACGATATCGAAGGTGCCTTGCAGAGCATGAGGCGTAATGGCAATGGGACTACTGGCTATCGCCACGGCCAAGTGATAATTCCGAGTCGAGAGGGCCTGCTTGAAGGCTGACGCATCGTGGTGGTTCGGGTCCGCACCATACGCAATCAGCAAGCATACTGTGGGAATAGATTGGAACTGGGCCGCGAGATGGAGAGATCGTGAGACAAGATCAGGATTCGGAGGTTGAGGTGCTCGGAGTAACAGGTGTAAAAGCGCGAGGTCCGCGGAGGCTACAGCTTGTGTGAAGCCGTCGTTGTGTTGGTTTATATCTGCGCCATGTCGCAGCAACTCTTCAATGCACGACAGATCCTTTTCGGCCAGTGCGACTTTGAGGCCATCATTTAACGTTCGTCTATCGGCACCACTGCTTGCCAGGAGACTGACAGACTCTACTCCGCGCTTGGAGATGGCACGCTGCAGCACGGTGCTGCGTCTGGTAAGGGTGTCGTTTTTCTTCTTCGTCTTGTCCTTTGAGGCTTCCACGATATTGACGCTAGCGCCTAAGTCTAGGAGCGCCTGTACTAATGATGGTCGCTGGTGCTCGTTTATTACTCCTAGTAAGGCCTCGTCTAGTTCCTCTTGAGAGAATACCCAGTGGGTCGGATCCCCGAGACGTTCATTCACTCTAGACGACCTGAAGATGCGTTTCAGCTGCTTGTCAGGCTGGACGTACCCAGGCTTTCGCATGCGCTGTTCGCTAAGCAGATTCCGAGCCTGGGTGCGGTCTTCATCCGTGACTCGTGGCGGCGGTTTCGAGGGAGCGGAGAGACACGGCTGGCGGCTGACAGGAGGGCTGATGCCGGCACGACGGGCGAGTTCTGCGACTGAAGTTCTTGTCGACATGGCGTCCATCCCGAGGCCAGATGGCATCGCGTTTCAGAAATAAGACGGCTTTCTCGTCCAGCGAGATCTCAGGACAAAGACGGGCGCCGGGAAGAGTGTTTGATGGAGTTGGACGGAAGCAGCGAGGCCAGAAGACTGCGGACAAGGCTGACGAGTTCTGTCGCGCTCTGCAGCGCTCTGCATGCCAGCATCAGGCTGTGCAATTCCATTGAAGCCATTGGCCGTTGTTCTGCGCGTTCCAAGGATCGCTATGATTCGGCCCACCAACCTTAAAGAGACCTCAGCCTCACGCATTCCCGCGAGAGAGTCTCGACATCACCACCAACGACACGTCGAGGCGCACCCGTCGTTAGTTCGCATTCAATACCTCCGACACGTGCCAGCGAGAAGAGCAATGGCGGGGATGCCGGAGAGTCGGGCGGCGATGCCACTCGCCACCGTCAAACCCTGAGCTATATCAGGTTTCAGATAAGTTTCAATGTCTGCGACGCAAGCAGGCAGCGTCCCGCGTATATTTGCGCCCGTCGGAAGGCAACGTCCGCTTGTCCCACCTTCCTAGGCGCGCTGTCGCAACGGTTGGTTTTCTGGGGTCTTGGCAGCGGTTGTTTCAGATCGCCCATACTGCCCGGTAGTAGCATGCCACTACGCTTCCTTCATCTATCCTCAACCTCATCGTTTCGACTTGCGCACCGGATGCTGCAGGAGCTCCAGTTTTGACCGCCCGTGCCTGGGCTTCCCAAGAGAAGGATCCAACAGGCGTAATTCCGACAAGTCAACAGTGTGGAGCAAGTAGCGGAAGTCTCGTTTCCTAGATCGCTACGAACACCTTGCTCAGGTAATGGTAGCTATAGGGGCCGCTTGTCTTAACTAAGCCTGATGGCATGCAACACTCCACATGAAGCCTGTTGAGCCGCTACGCCTTCCGCTATGTGGTTTGGAATCATGAGCCGTGCCATCCCCGTCAGATACCAACTCATGTCCTGCACTCTGTTTGGGGTGGTTGACATTAGTGCAAATTCCTTTTCTATTCTGGTGCCTTGGTCGCGACGGAGTTCTCCACCATGAATCATAGCCTGCATGCTGCTAGTTCATGTCTTCAGTCCATGTCAAGGCCTGATGGCCACAGGGGCATATGTTTGAAGCGTTCGATCCTCCTGAGGACTAACGTCCACGGGGGGCGGACTTGCGAATTGTTCGTGTGGCAGGCATAGGTATACCGGAGGATATAAACTGGAAAGGAGACCACCCAATAGTTCTTCCAACAAGCAAGCATTCACTTGCCTGATTCTCGACTCTGGAAGTCTGCCCTTCCTCTTTCACTTATCAACGTTCATTTGCCTTCGATTCTCTTTGGCTCTGGCAGCCTTGTTTTTCTTCTTATATATACGCTTAACACTATTTGTCGGTTTCTCTTTATCGATTCCTCGATTCCTCAACGAATATTCGCTTGACGCTGAGACTATTCGGGAACACATCAGCTGGCAACACCTTCCTTCCACTTAAAAAACATCGAATTGTCCACCGCCCGTCCTAATTACCAGCGAAGATGCGTTCCACTATCCTGCTCACCATATTGGCCCTCACTCTCTCTATCTCTGCTACTCCTTACGCCCAGCGACCAGCTCGTAGTCCTATCAGACGTCCCTGGCCATTCCCTCCACGCCAGACTAATGTCAGCACCGGTGGATCATGCGACTTGAGCACCACTGCGCAGCCTGCCAACACTCTTCCCGCTGTCTCTTCGGGTCTGCAACTCGCTCTTATCGCTGCAGGCACCGGCACACAAAACTACACGTGCGCCAATAGCTCATCGGCTACAGTGCCTGTCGCGATTGGCGCAGTTGCATCTCTCACCAACGCTTCATGTGCTGTCGCCAGTGGGAATTTGGGCAGTATCAACGAAGACGCAGCTGCGATTGGCATGCACTTCTTCGTCGATAGCACCACTCCGGACTTCGACGTCATCGGCCTGGGAAACACGGAGCTCAAGAAGAATGCTGCTATGACAGCACCGGCCGAGGCAGATGGTACCGTCGACGTACCATGGCTGAAGCTTGTGGCTCAGACAGCAGGGACTACCGGTGCGGTCAAGGAAGTCTACCGGCTCGTTACCAAGGGTGGCACGGCGCCTGCGACGTGTGAGGGACAAGACCCAGCCGCGGTGGTTCAAGTGGCTTACCAAGCTCAGTACTGGTTCTATGTCTCTACGGAGGAGGTCGCAGCTAGACACAAGAGAGCTGCCATCAAAGCCAGGGGAAACTAAGTGACGATGAGAGACTATTGAGGGAAGCATTAAGGTCGAAATGCTACGTTCATCGAAAATGTTTAAAGAGGTTGATGTCTGTCGGAAGTGGTTGTTCCTTGTATAATCAGTACTCAGTCGTATGTTTCGTTTTGCAAATCGGTTCGAGCCTGCGTATTAGTTAGACGAATAGACTCGAGATTTGGTCATAAAAACAAATCACATTATACGCCGAAAAGTATCTTGATAAATGCAACCGGAAGAGCCCTCTAGCCGGGTACCGACTAGCAGTCTCCGAACTGAAGCTGGTGTTTGCTCAACCCGCGTGACGTCGAATTGTGGCACTGTGGAGTCTGGGGAAGGCAGATCGCGGAATGTGAGCCGAGGCGGTCCATCACATGCGAGTTCCATCCCAACCACCACCGTCACCTTTCACCACGGCCATCCCAGGACGATGCGCAAAGCTCCAGACGACTGAACCCACTCGAATCCATGCTGACCTGAGCTGCACAACACCATGGCCGCTCAGTCGAAGCTCTTCTCCCACGCCGTTCCCTCCGAAAGCGCCATCAAGCGCGTGGTCAACGAACTGACTGCCCGCTACCTCCAACACCGCACGCGCATTTCTCGAGCCGTATACCTCACACTCTTCGTCGCACTCATCAATCGCATACGGAGTGCCATCTCCGAACAGAAAGCAGCGTCGTTGCGGCAAGCTGAGGCCCGGAAACGACCCGGGACTGGCCCCGCCGAGGGAGAGGCGACATCGAGGAAGAAGGTGGAGCTGAACCGCGAGTTCTTCAAGAACTTGCTGCGGTTGCTGAAGATTGTGATACCGGGATGGAGGAGTAAAGAGCTACGGCTTCTCATTAGCCATAGCATCTTCCTGGTGCTTCGAACTCTCATCAGTCTGTACGTCGCCGAGCTGGATGGCCGGCTTGTGAGCAGTCTGGTCAGAGGGAAAGGCAAAGACTTCCTCACAGGGCTTGTCTGGTGGATGGTAGTGGCCATTCCTGCCACTTTTACGAACTCGATGGTATGTCTGCAGGGTTAGGGACCCGGGGATCTAACAGCGTATTGACTGACCTTCTGCAGCTTTCCTATCACCAATGTAAACTCTCCCTCCAATACCGCTCCCGCCTTACGAACTACATACATAACCGATACCTCTCCCACATGACCTTTTATACACTCTCTGCGCTCGACGACCGGATAAAAAACGCCGACCAGCTCATTACCGTTGACGTAGCGAAATTCTCCAACAGTCTAGCGGAACTCTACTCGAACATCGCCAAACCGGTCCTCGACATGATCATATACAACTACTCTCTGTCCCGGAGCGTTGGTGGGGAAGGACTGTTCTTCATGAGTTTGATTGTCCAGCTCTCCGCAAGCGTGATGCGAGCTCTTACACCACCATTCGGCAGATACGTTGCAGATGAAGCACGACTGGAGGGCGAGTTCAGGTTTCAACACTCGCGACTCATTGATTACAGCGAAGAGGTAGCCCTGTATCACGGACATGAGGCGGAGAAGGACACGTTGGACAAAGGATACTTTACGCTCATCAAGCACGTGAACCGAATATTGAGGAGGCGGTTCTACCACGGTGTGATGGAAGACTTCGTGATAAAGTACTTCTGGGGCGCATTAGGCTTGATGCTTTGCAGCGTTCCAGTGTTCTTCAAGATCCCTGGTGTGGCAGGGAACAGCATGGCTGATCGGACTGAGAGTGAGTTGCCTCCAGAGTGCAGATAGAGCTTTAACTAACCGATACTAGGCTTTGTAACCAATCGACGAATGCTATTAATGTCTTCTGATGCGTTCGGTCGTGTCATGTTCTCCTACAAGGAAATCACAGAATTAGCCGGGTACACGTCAAGAGTATCGACGCTGTTGGATGTCATCGACGACATCCAAGCCGGCCATTTCGAGAAGAAGCTTGTCTCCTCAGCAAACACAGAAGAAAATGCCGCAGTGCTCAGCGGGCGCGGTCAAGTCATTGAAAGCGAGGACATCGAGTTCGTGAACGTCCCCATCGTCTCACCCAACGGCGACGTCCTCGTGCGCGCCCTAAGCTTCTCCGTAAAGCCCGGCGACCACATGCTCATCGTCGGCCCAAACGGCTGCGGCAAGTCGTCTCTCTTCCGAATCCTCGGCGGCCTCTGGCCCGTCTACGGAGGCACAGTTCGAAAACCCCCTTTCGAGGACATCTTCTACATTCCCCAGCGGCCCTACCTCTCCCGCGGCACCCTCCGCCAGCAAATCATCTACCCCGACGGCGTCCGCGAAATGCGCGACAAGGGCATCACCGACGCCGACCTCTACGCCATCCTCTCCGTCGTCGAAATCGAGCACATCGTCGATCGTCCCGACGGTTGGGACGCCGAGCAGGAATGGACAGACGTGCTCTCCGGCGGGCTACAGCAGCGCGTCGCGATGGCGCGGCTCTTCTACCATGCCCCGAAGTACGCGATCCTGGACGAGTGCACCAGCAGCGTGACGCTCGAGATCGAGCGCGTCATGTACGACGAGGCGAAGCGGTTAGGCATCACGCTCATGACTGTCAGCCATCGGCGGAGTCTGTGGAAGTATCACAAGAACATCCTCCAATTCGATGGGCAGGGAAAGTATATCTTCACGAAGTTGGATGCGGAAAGGAGGCTGCAGTTAGAAGAGTGAGTAAACCCCCATGGGACCCTGTTCGTTGACTTGAGGGGGTGGTGGCTAAATGCTTGTGCAGTGAGAAAGAAGAGCTCGATCTCCAACTGCGCGCGATTCCGGACATCGAGCAACGCATCGCGGATCTCACGTCTGCGTAAAAGGAGGTGTAGCAGGCTTCCTTGTGTACACTTACCTAACTCCGCTTTGAAGGGCCCTGGCGCGTTATCAGGAATTGAAAACTGCCGGTTTTGACAAGCCTGAAAGTTCTTTGGCCCACCTTAGACGGAGTTATGTTAAAACTACCACTTTTTACTCAAGTAGCCCTGGTTGGGTACGAGAACGGTCATTCATTAGCAGCGGGCGTTCTTGGGGATGGCGTGTAATCTTACGGATAGCATGAAGGACGGCGCATCTTTTCGCACTTACAGAGCTGGGCAGATGAGGGCCTGTTGGATGTTCGGGCTACACATGTATCACCACCGAGTCGCTACGCACTAGATGCAAGAATCTAGAAAGCAGTCCTCTGAAACTGTAAGAACCGTGTAAGGGGCGTCCCATTTTCCGTAAACCCATATCTATGTCATGACCCCGAGCACCAGCACCTCCAACGCCTCATTTGTCACACATTCAGAGAAACAACACCTCTAAGCCTTCGGCCCAATCCACCTTCCCGACCCACCCCTCCCCCTCCCACCTCCTCTGGCTCCCTTATCCACCCTCCCGCCCCTCGTTTTCTGTACGCCCAGGCCCCTCCGCTGCGTCTTGAACCCGCCCCGCCCGCGTGCACTCCCCTCCCTGGTCTTCTCCTTGATTTTCTGCGCCACCTGCGTCTTCTCCTCATCATCGATATCCATCTCATCCCCGTCCTCACCCCCCTTCTGCCGCCGATTACTAAACTTCAGCTTCCCACCTCTACCCCTCTGCGCCGCGTCCCGTCCCCGAATCGCATCCACATACGCGTTGATCCCGCCCTCGAGCGAGCCATCCCCGGGATTCTTCTCCATCATCACGACATCGCCATCGCCGTCCCCCTCGTCGTCCGATGCGTCCGGCCCGCCGAGGATGAGCTTGCCGTCCTCGTTCCTGCGCACCTTCGTCTTCGTCGCCGGCACCACCCGCGCCTTCGCGGGCTTCGTCGACGAGATGTTCCCCAGCGCGCGCTTCGACAGCAAGTCCAACGGCTCGTCGTCGTCCTCGATGATGTACGAGCGGCCCTGCTTCTCGCGCCGCTTCCCGCCGCCGGCGCGGCCGCCCATGACCTCCTCGTCGCTGACGTCGCTGCCATTATCGTCGTCGTCGGAGCCGTAGACCGCCTCGTCGAACTCGCTTTCGAACTTGCCCTTGCGTTGAGGCTTGTTGGCGGCGTCCTCGTCGGCGGCATCGTCGCCGCCAGTGTCCTTCCTGCGCTTCCGCCGATCCCGTGTCTTGCGGATGTTGCTAATGAGCTTCTTGTCCTCCTCCGGGCAGGCCTTCTCGACGGCGTCGACGCCGAAGCGGCGGATCATGCGCTCGAGGATGTGCTTGACCTTCGCTTTGAACTGGGCCTTGTGCTCGTGGGACCAGACCATGAGGTTGGGCACGAGGGCTTTGAGGCGCGGGAGCACAAGCGCTTCGGGCAGCGAGATGACGGCGACTTTGACGAAGCCGAGGACGGAGCGGACGATTTCGCGGTTCGGGTTCTGCAGGAACATGTCCATGACTTCGAGGAGGTTGCTCATGGTTTCTTGGGAGATGCGCGTGCGGAACTCGTAGAGGATGCGCGTGACGGCCGTGATGGCGGCGGAGATCATGTGCGCTGAGTCACCTGCCAGACCTGCTGAGACCATGGTGAAGTATTCTTCCAGGCTGGCCTCAACAGACGGCGCGTCGGAGGGCATGTTGGGGGCTTTTGAAGTGATGACTGTGCCTCCGAGATCCATTTTCTCGCCCATGGCGACGAGGAGGTCGAAGGCGGCGGTGCGGGCTTTTTCGTTTACTTCTTTGGCGGAAATGACGACTTCGGGAAGAACGGCGGCGATAAAGTGGAGGTCGTTACGGGGGATGAACTCGATGATCTGAGCGATAGCGCCGAGACGATCCCGGCGAGAGGGAGCTGAAGCTTGCTCAGCGCTGTTGATTAGCAGCTGTTGTAACTCAGCATTCCGTTCCTCTAATGCGGCTTTTCCAAGCGTAGATTCCGCTAGGCGGGGTATGAGCTTATATGCCTTCTTTTGCAGCTGAGGGTCATCCTTTTTGTTGACAATTACCGCTGCTATTTGAAAAAGGGAAGGGAAGCTGTCGCGAGGTAGGTAGATAGAAATCGTGATGACAAGGTCCATGAGAGTATGGCTCATCGGAGGCATCTTATCTTTACTCTTCTCTTGTTTCTGCTTATCAGCTTGTGTCTGCGAGCCTCCCTCGGCAAGGGATGACTCCAGGTTAGTGACGACTCGATTGAAGGTTTCCATAAGTTCCTAAACGGGTCAGTGATTTATCCGATCAATCTGATGGCTAAGCTCACCTCTTGAGGTATGATGCTCAAGTAAGCGTTGATACATCTAAGGATTATTCCACGATACTGTGGCAGAGTTTGGCTGTAAACATTGAAAAGAACAGCAAGGAGATTGCCCGCGAAGCTCGCTAAGTGTCCAATATTCTTTTGTGCGTCGGCTTTTGAGATTCTTGACTGTGCCACGAGGTCGTCGTCGCCTTCTAACTCCACGATGGATTTGTTGGTATCCACAAGATTCTGCAATGCCCGGCACAAGTCGGTACGAAGCTCAGCCTGACCGTAAAGAAGGTTCGCTAATTGCTCCGCAAAAGTTTGGTCAAACGCCTAGGTCGGGTTAGCAAGTCCCGTTGTAACAAGTAAGTGTACAACATACGTCTACAAGATCAAGTGGCAAGTCACAGTAGCCAGGTAAGATCGACCAGATCTGTTGCACAACTGTCTCGAAAACCTTTATCTCGACGGTCTTCTCCTTGTCTCCATGAGTCAAGACAATCTGGAACATCGCCTCGCTGACCGGCACCAAGGTCGACCTAAAATGTGCCAGTCGAGTATTACTGACAGAGTCTCTCAGAATCGGCAACAGCCAGACCCGCCCTGGGTTTCCAGGAGTTGGCTTCGGGAGGTTGAGAGGTAGAATGTCGAGAACATTATCTGGGCCCATGGCACGTATGGCCTTGGACAAGACGGCATCCGCTTCTTTCTTCCCCGTAAATGACTCGTTCCCACGTAACTCGCCGATAGATTTGACTATTCCAGAGAGTAGCGGCGCAGAAACCCATCGCAGAGCATCAAACATGGCGCCTAGGACGTTGAAGACCTCCATCCACGCAGCTTGGAATTTGACACTTAGCAAATCCTGAGCGCACTTGGCAAGTTTCTCCAGGGTCTTCTCGTCAAAGATCGAAGGATCTAACAGAACGCTGTCGGGTATACAATTTGCCATGAAAGACACAAGACACTCGGACGCAGAAACACGAATATTATGAGAGGGAGAGCTAAGGAAACTGGATATCATAACAAACAAGCCAGGAAGCTTTTGGAAAGTCTCGTCAGGGAGCACTTGTGCAGAGACGTCGTAGCCTCGGGAAAGAACGGCGATCCATGGAGGAAGCAACTGGGAGTCTGTCTTCGCGGGCTGAAGCTCGGAGATGACCTCTAGAAGTCGAGGAAGCTTCACGGAGGACACTTCGTCGGCCATGCCCTCAAATATGACCTCAAATATCTCGAAAGCTGTCATTGTGAGATACTCGTTGCTCGACTTGGATATGTTTAGAAGCAATTCGCAAAGCGCATCGATCTTCCGGCTTGGCCATCCACCAGATGCTGTTGCAATCGTCTTGATCAGCTGAAGCGCGTGTATAAGCCCCGGCTCATGCTGGCCATCCTTGTGTGCTTTGTGCTTTTTGGTTTTCCCCGCGGCATCGGCAATGTCTTTGAGCGACTTCAGCGCCGACTCTGCGCACATGTCGGCAGCCGGGTGATCTAACGACGGACTCGGGGGGGGGTTCTGGAGGACTTTCGCAAGCGCATCCTGAGCCCGCTTCCGTACCTTCGGCCGGTGGTCCACAGCAATAGTGAGCAGCCCCGCGACAGCTCGCCGAGGGCTGATTTGTGTTTGTGGCAGCGCCCAAGCTTGCGCATCTTGTATGACTAGTAGAGACTCCAAGCACCCTATCGAGGACCTCAGGAGTGGGGCCTCAGCTTCTGGGTGTGTCAAGGCAGGCGCAAGACTCGTGAGGATCTCGGAGAATTTGGAGCGAAGAAGAGGCGGGGGAGCGTGGGGTGTGACGAGGTCGAGGAGGTATACGACAGCGGAGGCGACATCCTTGTTGACTATGCCACGGTCCGAGGATATCTGCTGGACGAGTAGAGCTAGTAATGCGGAGAAATATCCTGTCGGGTTCAATTCTTTTTTTTGCTCGCGCAGGGTATCCTCGACGGCGGAGAGAACCACGGCGGTCTGTGGGCAATTAGCACGCAGCGCATGGCGTCTGATACGAATTATATACCTGCTGCTGGTTCTGCAGCCGCGGTGAGGAGCGGATCTTGGCCAGTCGGTCGTTGAGAGACATGTTGGCGTGAATGGCAGACGACGTGGTGGACCAAGACTTCGTGCAACTTTTTGTGAAGTTGTCGATCGCCAAGATTTCGAGGGTGACATAATAGGCTTAGCGCGGTACGTAGTATACAGGTTTGTTCAGAGACACGGAACAGCCTCGTTTCAGCCGGCAACAGCATCCAATTCTACTATCCAAAAAGCGTGCCTCGAACTCGAGAGCGACTCCACCTTCGAAGCAGAGTCTGGGTATACACCTCGAACACTATGATACAAAAACAAAACACCCACAATCCCTGTCCAACAGCACTCCGGACGTGCACCGGTCCAATTGCATTCAAATCGACCATGCTCCACGCTCAACCGCCGAGACCTGAAAAGACGGAAGGAAAAAAGAACACAAAAACAGATCCCAATCCCTATGCAAAAGGAGACTTTCAGGCTGGCTAGCTCAGCAACTTGCGCTGCACCTAAAGCTAATGAAATAATACTATGATGTCCCAGCCTGATGTATGAAAACTCAAGAAGATTCGAAGTCCAATGTCCTGGTCGTAGAAAATGTAATGATCGAGAACAAATATTCACTCCTCCGTTAGTGTCTCGTCGTACCGTCCTTTGACACTGGCCTTGCTAGGCTTCTTTCCAATGTGCAGCAGGCTGAGTCTTTTCCGCACGTTGCCCACTCGGTCGCCGAAGCTCTGATTGCTCGACTGCTCGCTCCTCCCCGTCTCGGGCCTGCGCTCACTGCTCTGGCTGCGGTGGCTCTGCGTCTGACTCTTCGCTTGGCTCGGCGCTTGGGTTGCCGGTGGTTGTGGCAGAGACTCATTTGTCGGCGTGTGGTGTAGGAAACTCAGCCTGTGCTGCTTTCCAGCGTCCTTGCTCCGACTGCGGGATGAGGCCGCGTTGGACTGGGTGTCTTCCTCATCCACAGCGGTCTTGCTGTTTTGACGCCCCTCTTGTTGTTCACTTACGGATCCTTTCTTCAGGAACGTGAGGCTCAACCTGTTTTTCTGGTGACCAGGGGTAGGTCGCGCATCGGACGATGATGTGACATGCGTGCCATTTGTTTGGCTGAGTGGAGCAGCCACGGGGCTAGCACCACGAGAAGGCTCAGAGGCGACAAGCCAAGATGCGGTTGGCGATCGTAAGAGTGTGTTTTGAGAGCTGGGCGAAAGAGCTGCCAACTCAGCCACAAACGTAGACTCGAAACCTAAGACAATTAGCATTCATCTAAGTGGGTATTTGCAAGCATGTACATACGTTGCGTTAGGTCTGCTTTAGTGGCCTGGTGAGCAGGCCTAGAGTATAATGTCAAGCAACGTTTCACGACCAGAGCATAATCCATCATGGCTACTTTTAGCGCGTTCTCAAGGAGATTTACTGGCTTCTCTTCTTCTTCCTCATCTGGATCGATTTCTGAAGAGTCCCGTTGCTTGGGAAGTAGGTCGTGATAATTAGCAACACCAGTTTCCGAAATCGGGTCCACTGCTACCATGATCTCGTGCGTGAGGGAAGTGAACACAGAGTCTTCCCCATCAGCAGCTCTCTTCTCTAATGCCATCAGTTCCACAGCCTTTCGTGTGGTACGCTCGATTGCAGATTGAAGGGGCGTCAATGATATTGTGCCAACAGAAACGATCTCGCTTCTGCGTAAAATGGTAGGGAAGGCTTCAGCGGTTGTATAAACAGTCTTTTCAACCGTTTGGTCTTTGACGTTTGACTCCCCACCAGTCCGACGCGAAGCCGTCGTGAAGTGCGAAGGTCTCGAAAGAAGGTAGTAGTCCCGGATAGGTTGCGCAACCTTTGCGCGTTGGTAGATTGGATGAAGTAGATCTTTCTGAGCGCTGACGGGATATATTTGAAGATACTGTCCTTCCACATCTTCCTCGCCGTTGGCAGCTAGGATTTGAGCCGAAGGATGCTGCTGTTGCATTCGGTCCGTGAACGTAGCTAAGCGATCTGTAGGGGATCCTTCAAAGATGAACTGTTTGTCTCGGAGTCCAACCGGGAATCCCAAGCCTTTGTATACTACACGGAAGTACCGCGGGTTCTGCCTTTCGCCCTTGCCGATGCTTTCGTATATCGTTGCCATGGCTCGCTGAGTTCGTGCAAGCTTGGAAAAGTCAAAGATATTGTGTTCGTACTGTGTTGCAAGCTCCATATATGTCCCCAGGGCGTTGTCCCATGACGAGCCGTCCTCATAATATTTAATCATTTTGAAATAAAGTTGCTCCTTTCGCTCGAACGAGGTCTGTGAGGGGAAATGTGGGTCGCCAAGGGGGTCTACTGCTGACGTGGGATCCCATTCATAAAGCTCGGCATGGAGACGTAGTGCCAGACCAGCTTCTGTGAAATTCCCAGCATCGGCTTGCAGATCAACAAGCTGATGAACATATCGAATATAAATGTCTTCTTTCTGCATGTCCTTGAGGAACTCCATGAGGTGGAGGGTGTCCATGATATGGAACACCTCCCCGACAGCCTCGGTGCTGTGTACTGCTACCAACAAATCAAGCAGCTCATCGATAGTGGTAATAAGATTCTTGACTGCTAGAAACAATGGGTCGTCCGGTTCCTGTGCGAGTGGCTCGAAGAGGTCGATCAGCTCTCCAATGAAAAGCTTCTGGAGTATGCTCTCCGTTAGGTGTTTTGATTTGAAGAGTCGGTCAAGACAGTCGATCATCTCCGCCTGTATGAGAGCAAGGTCTTGACTCAATGTCCATTCGCTGACAATCATAGTTTGCAATACCTCGATGGCAACACTTCGTAGCCCTTCATGGACGCTGAGGCACAGTTCGACAATCGGCGCAACCAAGCCGGGGACGTATTGAACTTGGAACCCGCCCATCTTCTCAAGTCCATACTGCTTCTTGTCCTCGAGACTAGTTTCCCAACCAATCGCCTCCCAGCTCCTCCGAAGCAGGTCAGCGCCAAGCTCGCGAACATCACCTGCGATCTTCCAAACTGCTCGTCTTTTCTGCTCCGGGAATGTCTCTAAAGCGAGGGCATCGCTCCCCACGAGCTTGAGTAGAGCGTCAAAGAAAGTCCTCCATAGTTCTGTGTTGAACTGGTCGGCTTCATCGGGGTGAGGGAGAAACGAGTCGATCAGTATGCTTGCAAGTTTTTCCAGAGTCCGCATAGTTGCCTTGTGGTGGAAAATGTGAACACTCAACCACGATGTAGGAAATGCCTCCCCATCGAGAATTGAGATGTAGACTTGTAAAGTGCTGAACAAAAACTCCGCAATATCATCTTGAGGCCAATCCAGGTGGATGATGGTCGGCAAGCTTGAAAGTGCCGCCAAAACGGCCGATATCTCGACCAGCGCCTCATCGAAAACAGCTCCAGTGGTTGTAGACCGAGATAGAAAAGGATACGAAGTGGGGAAGAGTAACGACAGGGTTTTCTTGCTTGACCGAGGGATTGTTTGAATAGCTCGATATGAATCGACGAGTTTTGGAATATACTCGCACGCTTCTTGTCCAAGGTCTTCCACCTGAGAGGCTACGACAGAGCAACACAGCCGCACCTGGTCTTTCCACTGGTCGTTCACTGTGGCTGTCTTTCCCCAATGAGGAGCAAGCCACTTGACGGTGTTGTTGAGAAGGATACGTCGAATATCAGGCAGCTTGAAGACCTCGACCTGGGCGTAGTGGATGATAAGCACCAATTTGTAAAGAACGAGCTTTCCTTGAGCCGCGGAGCAAGAGTCGATGAAACTGCAAGCCAGCTTCACGATCTCACTCGGTGGCAAAGATGGAGAAAGCTCGGGAAGCCAAGTGTGGAAATGTTGGACGACCAAGGTTTTGGTTCCGATGAGAATTGGCGCCGGGTTGGCCATCAGAGCATCGACGGATTTGAATATGGTGCGAATGTCGTTGGCAAAAGTCGGCTCTCTGGTGGTGATTCCAATTCCGGCTTCCTTCTCTTTCTGCTGTTGCCGCGCGCTCATGATAAACTTCAAAATGTGGCTTCCTACTTTGAAAGTTGCGCGCAGGCGCCTAGAGCATTCGGGGTCTACTGGGTTAGATAGCAGCCTAGTGTAGCTTCTGACCAGACAAGAGGTTGCAAAGGGGTAGTTGAACCTTGTCTTAGCATACTGGTCAACAAGTGGACCTAAGTTGAACCGTCGATCATGCACAATGCCCAAAACGATGACAAGAGCATTGAACACCAAGTCTTCATGCTCATCACTGCCTGCATATTCCACCAAAATCTCAAACAAGGCGTCGAAAACTTCGTTGAGTAGCTTGACAATTTCGATCTCGGGAACGAACACAAATCTTTTGAGGAGTGACAGAAGCTCCCCGTTAGCTTGGTCGCGCCACTTGAGGAGGCCGAGCAGATGCGGATCTTGGGAGTACTTGGTGCTGCAGAGATATGTGCGTAGGTGGAGTGAGGCTACAGGACCTGTGACGGATTCGTCCTTCCTCCGTGAGCTCCAAGGTAATGCCAGATACGCCCCACGTCCCGCAATCATGCTCGATGTGTACTCATCGTATTTGTACAATGCGAGAGAGTGATCGCCATCACGAATAAAGGCATCTTGAGTCCACAGTGGCATCCAACAGAGTGCGAAAGGGAAGCCAGGAGCATCGGCAACGCTCATAACAATATGTGAACCCGGGACATCCTCGGGACTTATAGCCAGTCGGACTGTGAGATTCCATCCCTCACCTCGCTCAACTGCAGTCGTCCGCCAAGCTGTGTGGCCTACGCTGTTGCAAGAAGGATAAATGCATCCATCAATCCTTTCTCCGTTTGACTTGCGCACTTCGATCGTGAGCTGGAGGTTCGCCATCCCAGAGTGCTGGTTCAGAGGGACAGTCCCAGATTTAGGATGCGACAGAAAGGCGTTACGAGGCAAGAAAGATTCAGTCAGGGTCAAGTAGATGTCGCTTCTTGACTGGGTGGGAGCTCCCGAGAACCCAATCTTTCGCGTCTGCTTAATGTTGTGGAGTAGGGTTGGGGTCTTTTGTATTAATGTCTCGGCCTCTGGATTTGCAAACGCTTTGACGTGGACATTCAACCGGTTGACGAGGGGACTCTTCTTGTACCTGTTGTTAGGGCTTGGGTATAGCTCTGTCAACACAGCATCCCATTCATCCCCTTCCTCTGAAAGCTCGTCGAAAGGTCCGGCTGGGGTCCACAGGGTTATGCTTTGCTCAGATTCTGCCTGAGCTTTCATGAGTGCGTCAACTCGTAGAAGCCCAATTGCTACGGTCCGTTTCACAGTTTTCTGGTCTCTGGACGATGTCCTCGGTTTTGCTGCGGATCCCGGTCGTTCTGCAGCTTGAGCTCGATTCGTGTTGGAGTCCACGCTGGTGGGTCGCTGGTCATTGGTTATTTTAGCAACGGATTCAGAGTCCTTTCGAGGTTTATGGCCAAACATGACACTTCGTCGCCCGCCTTTGATGCTGCCATATTGAGACGGCTGCAATGGTGGAGTTGTCTGGCTCGAGGTGCTCTCACGCGGAGCGGCGCTCGAGTTTGCGGTGCTTATTGAGCCGCGGAAAGCTTCGTTTGCTAGGAGCTTAAAAACCAAGAATAAGCTAGAGCCTGAACCAGCCCCCTCGCCAATGTCTGTAGAGCTCAGACCGACAAAGAGCGCTTTGAGTTTCTCCTCGTTCAAGGCCGTCGCGGTTCCTTCCTTCGTGAAGAGGTCGACTGAGAATACTTCGGACAAGGGCTTCGGCGCAGAGCCCGGTATCTTGAGGCAGAGATGGATGCTGACCTGGGCTGCCGAGAGCGTGAAGTCTCCGAGAACATGCCGGATGTTGACGAAAAGGTGGTGCAAGTTATGTTCATCAATATTTTGGACTGGACGTTCGTCGAGCAAGCTCATCAGCGATTGGAGCTTGGTGATTTCGATAGCGGAGTCGTCGCCAGTCAGGATTCTGCCTCGCTGCGAGGGGCTACGGACAATGACCTCCCCGCAGAGCATCTTGTTGCCTGACACGAGGTCCCACACCGTCAATTCGCGAACTCTCCGGAGCTCCTGCGCTGTCAAAACTTTGTGCAACAGCTGGCGGCGCGCCGTGTCCAACCGTTGTACCAGGGCCGACATCTTGTCCAACGTGTTATACCTTCTTGCCAAAAGAAGCTCATGTAGCTTCGTCGCATGCCATTCCCTGAGACAAGACGCAATCTCGTCTACCAATGGCTCTAGCTTCGATGTTGGAGTTTCGTCGCCAATCTTCAGCATTGGAACTGGAGCCGGAGGTCGAGGCGCGTTCGCGTCGCGCGAGCCGACAGAAACGGGGGAGAGAGGCAGCGCGAGCTGCTGCAGATGGTCGGAACGCGCTGTCCATTGCGATCCATAGCTCCCGGTGCGATTCTTGGAGGAGCGTTTTCTTGAGAGCGGGCGTGACGCTACAGAGGGCAGAATCGAGATGGGCTCAGGCTTAGAGGTTTGCTTCACCCGCGATGCTCCCATGCCAGAGGCAGAAGACGTACCGGGGCTCTCGGACGGCGTGATGATGCCGTTGGTGTGCTGCTCGACATGGCTTGTTCGAGAGCTGGCAGCGACGTCGGCGCTGTGTCCTGGGGCCTGTCCGTCCCCAAGCACCTCGCGGACCTCGACACAGCAGCGCGGGAAGATGCCAGAGAAGACACGAGCCTCGAGCGTCTGTCCCTTGACGCTTGTCAGGCCGGCCAGCAGCGACGGAGGCGCAACCAAATATCCGCGATACCAGGCGCCATCCCGCCCTCCCTGCTCAATTATGTACAGTTCATCGCCGATTTCGAGGGGGAGGTCGGCGGAGGCGGAGGGCGAGAAGGGATAGATGCAAACTGCAAAGGCAATTCGCGGGAGAGGTCTCCAGCCGGGCATGGCACCTGTCGCGCTATGTAGAGACGTGTCGGCGCAAAACCATTACGGGTCGAAATGGGGGCCTATTCGAGCAGGATTGCCTAAGATGTTCGGGAGGGCGATTATAGCGCGTTGTGAAGGATGCCCCTGATGACGATAGGGTACGGAAGGATGGGCGGAGACGGTGGAGAGGGCGGCGAAGCTGGACGAGCAAGACAGTTTGCGGGCGCGGGCGAGGGCGAGCCTGGGCAGGGCAGCGGGCAACGGGCAACGGGCGCGTTATCGAGGTAAGACTGCAGGCTGGCAGGTTTGTGTGATCGAATTGCGCTGGTGCGACCGCTTTTCGACATAAAACAGTAAAACGTTCACGGGGTCCACCTGGGCATGCGCTAGGGTGTTCCTGCAGGAGCTTGGCATGAAACGCTGCGCTTCCTGCGAGCTGCTATGTATTTGCTGTCTATGTGTAGTTATATCGAGGCACTCGAAGCTCTCGTGCTGGACGTCGTCTTGGTGGTTGGCTCTACACACTGCAGCCTCTTCACCGCCAACTCCCACGAGACCTCCGCGTGGCAGCCGTGGAATCGAGCACCTCAAGCGGCGCCCTGGTGCGACCCACGGCGCTCCCCCGGCCAGGACGCAGAGTGAGACTGCATCTTTGCAGACAGCTCTGCAAGGTACCCTGCGCAGCAACGCTCCGATGTCAGCAGCGCCATTATCGTGGCCGTTCTGGCCCTCCTGTTGTGCCTCCACGGTGCGTCTGGCAGCCCTGGAGGAGTCTCCCGGCCCCCGTATTGGCCAATTTCTTTACGCTGATCACCAAAACGGCCTGCCAATAGGTGTCGTGGAATATCATGTTGGTGTGCCTGATCTGCTGCCCCTGACCTGATCCGGCTAACCATGTTTTCTTTTTCCACTTGCAGATTCACCGCTAGAGGCTGCTCGTGAAGAAGACACTGCTCTTTCGTTTTCACGTAGCAGGAGGGTCAATAGTCGAGCTCGGTCAGACTGCGCCATCTCTCTTCGTGCCTGGGTGGTGTTTATACATCCAAAAGGACTGCCGTCGTCAAACAGCGGAAGTTAGTCAGATCGATTCATCATCACGTGATACCTTGCCAAAACCAATATCTAGAGAACTTCTAGGCAATGTTGATTTGAAAGGGTAATTGTGGGAATGTGTACTAGAGCGCACTTTGAATAACTGAACAATTATAGTAATAGGATTGTCAGAAGGTCCTCCTGGTGGATCGATAAGTCTTAGTAGCGCCAACAGAAATCGCGACAGAGCGCGTAAATACTGTACAGTGTTTATCCTAGCTTTTGATGAATCCCTCTTTCCAGTGAAGCAAGATACACGATTCCAACTACGGTCTTAATGCTTCACCGAGGTCTCACAGTCTAGATCCAATGGCAGCCTCACTTGCCTTCAAGCTCCCTACGACAGCTAGACAGACTAGTGGAGTGATTGCATACGATATCTGTCCCACAAATTAGTTCATGAAGCTTCGTTCCCCACAGTATATGGAACTCACAGTAAGAAATTTCGCAATCGCCATCTTTTCTCTTTCTTCGGATTCATTAACATCCGCAAGGGCAACCAGAATCATTGCTGGCGGCCCAGCTGGCATCAGCATCATGGCAAACCACAGAATTGGATCCGCGTCCAAAAAGCCAGTTCTTTTAGCAACAGCCCATATGATTGGGATGCTGATTCTGAGTGAAGTTCAGCGGAAAGTAGCAAAGGATGAGGTTGAAGAAGAACTTACAGCGGCCAGAGAATAAATCGAACGAACGTAATAAACGTCATACTCCTCCATGGCACAGCACCGCTCTCTTCTCCTTTCTTCATCTTGCGCAGACTTTGGCTCAACTTTACGCCAACCACGATGATCTGTAAGGAGGCGAAGAGGTCACCGATATTCTTAATGCCTGCCGTCAGCCATGCGTTCAAGTATCCACCATGGTTGGTATCGCTGAAGAACAAGCGGTGGAGAGCCGGAACAAGACCGATGAGCGCTCCAAGCAGAGCGCCGATGAGCGGAGGGTTGATGAAAGCATATATGACTTTTGCTACCTCTTGAGCCCAGTTTGGCATGCGGTCCCAGTAATGTCTCCCCCTCTTGTAACCCTCGCGTTCGGCTTGGCAGCTCTTCTGGATCAAAGCACGCGGAAGGAGGGAGGTTTCCTCATCAACGAAAACCTGCATGGCGTCTTCTCGTGTTCTGCCTTCGCTACCTTCTCGTTGATGGCCACCATTGGGTGCGTTATCCTCGGTCGTGGTACCCGGAACTGGCATTGGCGCATTCTCAACGTCTTCCTCTCGCTGGTCGAACGGATAATCATGTGATCCTGGGTGCTCTTGATCGGGCTTGGCACTGTCGTCCTTCGTTGCGTCTTCGTCATGCGGTCGGAGAAGCCTGGGGCCGAGAGCAAACGTCAGGCTGTTAGAGACCATGCTATTCACCAAGAAGTACGATTTGGCTCGATTGATGGCTGCGGATGAAGTGTCGCTGTCGCCCATCAGGATGGAGTTGAGTATACCCGTGGATTCAAGAGATTGGACCAACAGAAGTGGTAACGACGTCGTGTTGTTGAAAGCGAGAGCTGGAGTAACCCATGCAGGCAGCTTAAAAACGCGGGTAGCAAAGACGCCGAGCAGCATTGAGAGTAGGTTGTAGACAACTGCCCAAAGGAGTACAGGAAGGTATCTGACACCGGTATCCAAATGCAATTCGGCGCCCACATTGGTGATCAGCAAAGCGGGCAGAAACATACACACGCATGTCCGTGATACTTCTTTCGCAGAGTCGCCTGAGAGCAGATTGAATTGCGCCGCCAGCACACCAAAGAATATGGTTAGAAGGACGGCAATTGAAGCCTGTAAAGCTCCCAAGAAGGGGGTGACAATCTCAGACACGTCCATACCCATGATTAAGACCGAAGACACGCGTGGGGTTGCCAAAAGAGTGAGAGACAGTTCTCAAAAAGGGAGGGCTTTCAGACGTGAGGAGGGTGTAGAGACTTGGCTCGCAACTATTCTAGCGCAGGGCTTGTAAAGGAGGGCTACTTCCGGATCACGACTGGAATCGTTGATTCAAAGGCTCCATCGTCGTAATGCTTCGAAGGCAGAATCCGGCGATTTAGAAAAGGTTAATGCTGTGACGTAGGTGTTGAAACCACCCGGGCCATGATGAGACTAGTGCGCATACCGAAAAACGTTTGTTTTGCCGTCCGGGACCCTCATTGGTTTGAGAGTTCACATCACGTGGTAGTTACAGCTATTCCATAGCAGACGACAGCAATACCTTACTCATATATAGACACCTTACTGAAACGATGAATTGCATGTTGTATTTTTGATAGTCATAGTTGCAACATTTGACTCGGTTTACTGTTCTCGATCACGTGAGCTTTTCGTCCAGTCAAGAACTTAAAGCTACCTCCTACCATCAACCATCAACTATCTTCCAAGACGTCCGAGCTCTGTCACCGTCAACTTTCATTATGATAAACCTCGGGAGAAACCCGAAGCTATGAATCCCAATTCTTATATATTGAGCATATCCGATGTCTCATTCAACCCATGACGCATCCCAACGACGGAGAGATGTACTCGTGAAGTGATCAGTATCCTTCTAGTTCCGCTAGCATCAATCTACTGAAAACCGGTGGGCACATCTGCTTCTCAGTATTAGCTTGCCTAGAGTATTTCACCGATATCGGAGTTCTACCTTACAGCATCCTTATCTTCTTATGACTCATGAAAGACAGGCAGGTTGCCTTATGCTTGTAGTTATCGGCAATTGAAGTTTTCCCTTTTCATCAACACCGCAATTCGTTGTGAATAAAGACTCGTGCAGAACTCCCAAACAAGCTACCGCGACATCAAAGCTCCTTGAGCAACTCCATCAATCACAATGCCAGATCCTCAAAATGACTCTCTACTACCATCTGAGCCAGCTCAAGCAACTTTCCACTTTCGCCCAGCAACCCTCTCGGATCTCCCTGCACTCGTCAATCTCATAGACCTCTCCATCCGCCAGCTATCCGTCGGCCACTACACACCCTCCCAAATCGAAGGCTCCATTGGCTTCATATTCGCGCCGGACACTCTCCTTATCGACGACGGGACCTATTTCATCATCTACCCTTCCACCCAACCAGAGGTGATTGCCGCAGCTGGAGGGTGGAGCTTCAGGAAGACGCTTTACGGCGGCGATAGAGCGCCTGGTATGCCTTCCCTATGATCTCTCACTCACCTTCCTCTTACTACCATGTTCACTCAAACACCACGTCAGGTCCAAACCAGGTTCTCCAATACACTAACTTCCCCCAGGCCGTCTCCCCGCCCGCCGCGACCCCGCCACGGACCGCGCAAGCATCCGCGCCATCTTCACGCATCCGGAGTGGTCCCGCCGCGGCCTGGGCAGTAAGATGCTGCGGTACTGCGAGGAAGCGGCGCGCGCGGGCGGTTTTCAGAGGCTGGAGATGGGAAGCACGCTCACGGGGGTGAAGTTGTACGAGAAGTGTGGGTATGTGCGGAGTGGGGTGGAGGATGTGGCGAAGTTGGGCAATGGGGATAGTCTAAGAATTGTGCATTTAAACAAAGATTTATAAACTTTTCTACGGGACTAGAGCCTCAGGCCGCCTGGCGGGCTAAGGTAGGTCTCTAGGACATGACTCGAAGGAAAGCCAACCAACTTGAATACGACAATTTACCTTCCTTATCCTTGAAGTAGTATGCAGGCTTCGACACGTGGCCAAGAGGCTGCGTTGCTAGCGCATCATACATACCTCATGACGGTTGATGACTTTTACGACTCCCTTCCTCTCGTTCTGAAATCCGGCCATCAGAAGAGCGCACATGTTGGTTCCTTAACTGGACAGTTGAACGCCTCTCTAAAGCCTCGTAAGTTCGCCAAAGTTCCCTAAGTGGAGGTCAGTTAATCACATTCTCTCGAAACTAGATCGTTGATCACTTACATCAACTCGGACGTCGTACGGCGGGTGGAATAAATCCATTTTCGATGACCGAGCGCACCACGGACTGGCATAGCTAAGCATGAATAGCTAGAATGGGTAAGCACGAATATTATGGGCTGATAAGAACAATACACCTGCTCTTTGGTATACTCTTGGAGGTCGGGCGGGGCTTTGTCTGGATTTTCCTTGTCGAGCTTCTTCCAGGCGGCAAATGCAGCCTTCAGACCGCCAGTATCTGCGAGAATCTCTGGCAGCATCCGCTCGCCGTAGACCCTCAGCCGACTTGAGCTTAAGGGGTCATTGAAGGCATTGTATTGCTTCACGAAGCAACTTGTACGTTCGTTGAGCTTTTTTTCTGTTTCGTTCTTCCACGTGAAGGCGTGGCCATGACGATCGAAATGTACCCCTTCATTGTCAAAACCTGTGAAGGCGTCAGTACCGAGTAGTCGTAGGTTCGTAAAAGGTAGAGCACCATACCATGAAACATTTCGTGGCCAGCAAGGGCGCCTGTTCGGGAATACGATATGTACTGCGGCAAAGAAGGATCCGTATCCATTACGCAGGCGGCCGCTGGAAGATGGAAAGAGTTCTCAGTGGTGCCATAAACTGCATTGACAGTCGTAATATGAAACGGCGGTGGCCAATCCCATGCATTAGGATCGGATGGTTTGCCCAGCCCTGACCATTCCTTCTTCACCTTGAATCTTCCCGAGTTCACGGTGTTATCGAAAAATGTTGAGTTCGTCACGACGAGTCCGGAATAATGTTGCTTGAGGTCGTCGGCGTTCATGATGTCGGGGCTGGTCGAGTATCCAATATGTTGGCGCATGATGTTGGCCTTTTGAATTGCCTCGTCCTGTGCAGCCTTATTAATCCACTTAGCTCGTCCAAGGGCCGTCTTGAGTTCGTCTTTGACATCTCCCACGATGCGATCTGCATAATCCTTTGCCTCCTGGGAGAAGTTTGCCTTCTGGGCATAAAAGTGATCGAAGGTTAGGCCCAGAGTATCCTGGGCAACTGTGATGCAGGTTTTCCATCGGTCTTGGCCCCACCATTGGTATGAATCCTCTAGTCCTGCATACTGGAATGAGCCGTGGTACGCTTCGGTAGCCCTCCATATGAAATACCGATGAAGCGTGTCATTGGGCGTTTTGTTGATGAGTTGGGAAAGAGACTTCATGAAGTCTAGCGACCGAACAATAACACGATTTGTGCTGAAGTCTGACGGGCCCAACGCGGATACGATGCGGCTAATCGATATTTGCGGGAGTAGCTCATCGGTTTCTTTAATCGTGTGGGGATTGTAGGAGATGGTTTTTCCTTTGATATGAGATAAAGTCTAAAGCTCATCCGTGAAGTTGAAGATCCTGTCAGTATCGGCCTCGCTGCCAAACAGCTGCCATTGTTCTTTAGACAATATCTTTTCTGCTTTCAGCGCCGATATGCCTCGCCTAATGACCCTTTGCGGGCTCGAGATTGTCGTGTAGGGGCCAATATAAACAGCAGTCGATTTAGGATGTCGCTCGTCGGCCTATATGATGTGTGAGAGTGAGCGACCTCGACCGCACAAATAGAGCTGTTACACTAACCGCAACTGAGATGGAGGCTAGTGCTTCGATTCCATTTTCCAAAAGCAACAAGACCATGTCAGTAACATTGCGTTTAGATATTTGGCCCAGCAGTGACTTTAGCGGAGCAAGACCAGCTTTCTTAGTAGTAGTCTCATCCATACAAGCGGCATACGCATCCTGGAGCTGCTTGAAATTCTCCTGGTTTGTGACCGAGCCGTCCCCCGAAAATGGGGACTCGAGGATTTCCCTGGAGAGTAGTTCGACTTCACGCTGCTTGACACCCCACGGGTCAATGTCATCATCCGTCTGGTTGGGTCCAAGGTGGTAGAGATACGTTAGCAGACGCTCAAAACGACAAGGCTGTGGCAGACAGTGAATCCCTTTGTCTAGTCCGTATACAGTACTACTAGGCTTTAATTCTAGGCACACCAGTATACTAGCTTTGCCTGAGTCCTCTGCATAGGACTT
The DNA here is from genome assembly GCF_010093595.1 of Mytilinidion resinicola. Classification (NCBI taxonomy): domain Eukaryota; kingdom Fungi; phylum Ascomycota; class Dothideomycetes; order Mytilinidiales; family Mytilinidiaceae; genus Mytilinidion; species Mytilinidion resinicola. The sequence goes on from NW_022985462.1 coordinate 158,534, forward strand.
GACATCAAGCCTAGAAATTTAAAACCTCACGGAGGTACCTCGAGCAGTGGCAAACGAGTGTGCACAAATTTATGGCATGTCCCACTTATCATTCACTGAATCCTCTACACATGTATTCGTATGGCTTTTTACAAGGATCAATCTTCTTGTAGTCGGGATGGCGATTGTGAAGAATTTCGTTCGCCGCGCGAGCACACGTATCAGATGTGCAAATTGCTGCTGGTGTCGACCCTTTAGTGGACAAGGGGGCGGAGAGTGTGGTTGGGGCCGCGAGGGCGAGGGCGAGGACGAGGACGAGGCTGGTAGAGGCCTTCATAGTAGCGAGCTTCTTCGAAAAATGCAAGTAGAATAAAGTGAGAATGTTGAGAGGTCTGAAATTATCGGAAGGGGAGGACTCTTTCATAGGTGACAGGCCCACACTCTGATTTTTTCTCTCAAGCTCCATACCATGGTAGTTCGTCAGGTTTGTGGTGGCCAAACCACGGATGGCTCCATTTGTAATGTAATCATCAACCCAACCAAGGCCATGATTCTAGCACCCGAGGGCGAGAAGTACGAGGCCGCCTCTTGTGCATCTTTCAAGTTCGGGATAGGATGCAAAGTTCGGGAGAGGTGTTCTAGACCCATAGGAGATTCCAAGGTTGTAAGTATGTATGCTTGTGATTTGCACCGCAGCATTTCGTAAATTATGCTGAATCGTTCTGCGCACGAGGGTAATGGGTCGGGCTACCTCAAATACATCTATACATTTCGGGGCACAATGTAAAGGCGTCGAGGGTACGAATGTATCGTCGTTAAAACTGGAATAAGATTGCCTACGCTAATGATTTGATCAGTCTTCCAAACCAAGGTAGGAGAACAGCCGTCGTCGGGTTGACTATTGAAAGGTTGAGCCATCCAAGGGAGTAGCACACTCGGAGCAAAGTATGTCGAGTTGGGTAGAGACGTTGAATATAAAATAGATAAGGAGGTGTAGATGAGGTAGGCGAGCGTGTGCCATAATCCCTACCTTAACCTAGTGGTAGAACAGTCGCAAAATGAGGATAGATGTAGGCTAGAATAGAGGGTGGTTATAAAGAGTAGAAGCGCAGAGGGCACCCAATGCTATGCTTTTGACTATGCGGAACGGCCTCTAGGGTCCTCTACGCCCTACTGTAATCCTATAGTTCTAATATAGAGGTTCCGGAACGTGACATCGTGTATGCGAATATTTAAGAGTGTGGGGGGACTTCAGACAGTGGTAGGACAGGCGCAGAATGAGGATAAATGTGGGCTAGAATAGAGGGCGGTTACAAATGGTAGAAGATTAAGATAAAGAGGGGCACGCAGATGGGGCGTAGAGGGGTACGCAGAGGGGGACGCAAAGGGTACGCAGAGGGCACGCAGAGGGTACGCATCAAACAAGTTCACTCAAATGTCACGACGATAGCAGTAGAAGTTGGAGTGAAAGAGGGTTCAATTTGGTTAGGGAAGGGGGCAGGCTATCGATGGAAAAAGCAGAAGAAGCAACAAAAGGAGTGAAAAGACCCAGCAAGCTCCACCATCACTAGCACCCAGCGTCTACTGATGTGATGTTCACACTGTCATGCACTCGAAGCTGCCATTCCAGCTGCCATCCAATTCGATCACTCTGGGCCCGTGGATGTCTGGGTAGGGGTGCTGCCACCAGGGATACGCGAACTCTTTTTGGTCACAGATCGGGTTGCTGAGCGAGGACTATTAGCGTGCATGGATGATGCGTTGAGGGTGGACAGACTCACGTGTAGGTGTAGCACTGGATGTCACGACTAAGTGCGCTTTGGGGATCGCGGAAGGAAGCTGAGCCTGCGGCTGTCCATCTGGGATGATGTTGACGGGGACTCCTGGGGGGGCCTGGATCTGGCCGTCGAGGATCTGCGTGACGGGAGAAGCCGGCAATCCAGAGGCAAGGAGGGCAGTGACAGCGAGGACGAGCGTGATCTGGGTGACCTTGGCCATCATCTTGACGGAGGGCTGACAGTGTCTGAGGTGGCTTGACGTGGTGATGAAGCAGTGGAGAAGAGTGATGATCGCTGTGTGATGCTCGCTGTGGTGGATGTTGGATGAAGAGAAGAGAAGAGAAAGCCAGGCGGGAGGAGCTTTTATAGTCGGCCGCGGGCAGGTGACGTCTTGTCGGTGGCAGGCACGTTGAGCTCTTTACCACCGTCTGAGGTGGCCCAGCGACCCTACTGGGTAGGCAAGCCCCGTTGATTTTTGGGTTGGAAGGTGAGCTGGAGAACCTTAGGCAGTGGCGAAACGGTGTACAGAGCATGACATACCATGGTCGTTCTGAGAGGGCCGCGATAGTAGGGTGTAGGTATTAGTGTTAGGGGCAGGCTTCGTTGACCATGGAGTGGCACCGTCTGAGGTGGCTCAGAGAGCTTTCGGGCTCGCCAAAGCTGTGGTTTACGAATTTTCATGACCTGCCAGGGCACCTCAGACGGTGCTGAACAAGCGTACAGGTCATGGTATGCCATAGTCTGATTTCCACTGGAAGGGTTTTGGTATTGGTGTTTGGGGTTGAGGCGAGGCAGGCTTCCTGGAACATGACATGACTGTTCAACACCGTCTGAGGTGGCTCGGAGAGCTACCGAGCTTGCCAAAGCTGTGGTTTACGAATTTTCATGACTTGCTAGGGCACCTCAGACGGTGCTGAACAAGCGTGCAGATCATGGTATGCCATAGTCTGATTTCCACTGGAAGGGTTTGGGTATTAGTGTTTGGGGTTGAGGTGAGGCAGACTTCCTTGAACATGACATTACTGTTCAACACCGTCTGAGGTGGCTCGGAGAGCTATCGGGCCTGCCAAAACTAGTGTTTCACGAATGTTTTGAATCTTCCAGAGGACTTCAGACGCTGCTGAACAAGCGTACACAAGTCTCTACGATTGAAAAAGTGGAAGGAGAACGAAGTAATGAGAAGGGCACCAGTACCTGCACACCCCCTTTTTGTCGCACACCCCCTTCTTAATAAACACCCCCCCCCACTTCCTTCTCCCGCCCTATCTTTTCACTGGCTAGAGCGGCGCGGAGCTTCGTCCGGAGCTCTATTCTCACGTGCATCCGCACGTGTATCCTTTCCAATTCACTCAGCTGTGCGCAAGGACGCCTGCAAGGCCGTATTTGAAGCTGTACGTGAAGCCGTAGGGGAGGCTATACGTGATGCCGTACGTGATGCTCGATAGGAGGCCATTTGTGATGCCATATGCGATGCTGTACGTGATGCTGTACGTGATGCTGCATATGATGCCGTATATACAGCCGCATGCGCAGCCTCTCCATTTTCATATAATGCTGTTACTTGCCGTACCTACGTGCTTAGGAGGATATAGGAGCGCATGGGCACCGGCTGGGAGGTGGCAAGGTACATCCAACACCCGTGACGTGCGCTGTCTTGAGATGTAGACGGCCTGTGGTGGCATCGCGAGTGGGTTGCAGGGTCCATCCGCTAAGACGTATCCATAAATAATAGTGCGCAGTTCCAGGGGTAGGCGGAATAGTAGGCAAGCGTCTTGGTTGAGGGTTCGTTGGATACGGCGACGAAGTGGGGGCTGGTCGCTGTAGTATATTGGAGACGGAGAATTGAGAGGGAGAGTCAGAGAGCGGCGGAAGCGTGGTATCGTTTCATTTTCTACTGCTTTGAATCTCGATACCTTAGTTACTCGTCTTTGACTTTCTGGCTCTTTGGGGTTGTTCTTCTTTTGTCGGATACTCAATAGCCAAGACATTGTTGGCATATCAATCTAAAAATCAGCCACCAAGAGGAGAGCTGGCTGTTGGCACTGCTAGACGATCAATAATTTCACCTTAAGATCTTAGCAGGACAATCGCAAAGGGGTGGAAAGAACACGGTGCGATTTAGAAGAACTTGAGAACTTCAGGGTCGGTTGCCTACGTCCCCTGTCGACGGCAGACCCCGCGATTTGCACGTGATCGCTGCGAATGGTAACATCTAGGCTTCCTCGCAATGAGTCCACGAGTTCTATGAAACCGATTTATCATGTTGCGAATAGACGACACAGGGCCAAGGCTGAAAAGTCCGATCGTAGCTTTCGATTCAAGAATAAGTTCGTATCTAAGCTCGCGGGTCCAGCTAGGATGCCTCCATGGCAAGAGACTGTCTGATATCCAAACCTCAGCAGGCTGCGATACGGATATATGCATTTTTGTATCTAGCTGCAGGCTCGGTATATAGCTCCCAGGTTCGCCCTGATGTTCCTCCATGGCCCAGCTACTGTGGGCCGGTATTCCGTACCGAAGTAGGTGGTTGGGTCCGAGTACCCAACATGTTTCTCGCACCCGCAGCTTGAGGGTGATCTGAGGAACGCTACCCCACATCAGCGCGATAGCCTTGGAGAACGTGACGCAGACAGATAATCACGTGAGGAACTATCGCGAGACCCTGTAGCAATGTCCGGCACCGTCGGCGGTGGCCCGGCAAGCTATCTGGCTTGACAAAACTGTAGGTTTACAGTTTCTGATAAGATGCCAGAGGACCTCAAGCGGTGATAAGCGAGTGTACAAACGCCTATCGATGGCTATTGAAACTCCTTGGTCATCGTTAATGTTCTCTACTCCTGGAGATTGATGACAGCGACCTTTCATTTATTAGCATCCTCATCAGAAGCAAATAGAGAGAGCATCCATACTTGGCCGCCAATGGAGAAAGCAAGCATCGAGTCATCGTGGTTCCAGCTCAGATTTTGTTCTTGTTCTTGTTCAAGATCAGATCCTTCCGTCCAAAGCCATTTGACTTCGTAAGCTCCCCCTACGACCTTCCATATTAAGACCGAATCTTTAGTTCCGACTGCAACCAGTTCCCCAGAGTTGGAGAAGGCAAGACAGCGAGCTTGGGTGGCGAGAGGAACGGCGAAGTGGCGGTATTCTCGGAAGGGATCTTCTGAATCCCCTACATCCCATACATATGCACCGGCAGCAGCGCAAGTACCGACGAAGCAAGGGGCCCGTCCAGAGTCGCCGGCAGGCTGCCTCAAACTTGATAGCTCCATGCCCGAAAAGAACTTGTCCGGATGTTTGGTAGTCTGAATGCCTTTTGATGTGACGTCGAGGTAGATGACTCCCATAAGCTCCTCCTCGAATGCAGCACAGATTATGATGCGATGCATTGGATCATACTTGACCGTCTCCCAGGTCCCTTCCTTTTTGAAGGAGTGTAGTAGCTTCAACTCCCCATCAATCTGATATACTTGTACGAGATTCAAGCCACAAACGACGAATTCTGTTTCGGTCATCCAAGCTGCGTCCATGATTGCGGATTCAGCAAAGGCGGTGAAGGCTGGCATGGTGTCATCGTTTGTCCAGATCTTGATACTTCCGGCCATGTCAGTGGTCGAGACGCTCAACAAGGTCCGCGACGAAGGATTCCATCGCAGGGTAGACACCATTCCTACGACCGAAGAGATTATGCGTGAATCTCGACCTGCGTCAATGACCTTGATCAACTTGTCCGTCTTCATCGTATCTCCTTGCTCATTGATGTGTTCCTCCCGAGCTGCAATTGCAACCTCTTCATTGGAGGTGAAACACACAGCTGTTACGCTAAAATCGTTGAGCGGGATCTGGAAATTTAGGGACCGTCGTAAATCGGTAATATCTTGGAGCCTCGCCAGGGACTTCCCTCCAGTGAGTAGAAGCAAAGGCGCGGAAGGGTCCCACAGAGTGTGCGTGATCTCCTTGTCCGGTTCCTTCGCTATGAGGTTAGTCGCTTGTGGGGCGTTCAGTTCGCGTCGGGGAGGGTAGCCGCTCTCGAGTCCGCGGCTGGTGGGGTCTTCATTCTCCCAGGGCGGGTGCTCTTCGGTTTGGATGTAGGTGCTTTGCCCGATACTGAGTGTGGATATGGGAATTTCTTCTACGACAGATGGCGATTCGGCATCAGACACAACAGCCTCAGATTCACCACGAAGGGATGGGGTGATCTGGAGAGAGCCGTTGTGGTCAATGTCCATCGCATCGCCATTGACCTGCCGGTCCACAATGCCATTTGTCTTCTTCTGCTTCTTTCTCGTGGGCCCTCTCCGGGCTGGGGCATCTGCACCCGTACCGTTCGTCTCTTCGAACAGATCCGGGGGTGGCTGTTGGTCCAGCATTGAGCTCTCGGTGCTGTGGAGGGAGAAGGGCCGTCCATGGTCGCGTCCAAACTGATACCGGCGCTGGCCCTGAACACTGTCAGAACACGGAGAGTGGCTCGAAGGGAGGCGACGAACATCCTTCACCTCGGCCTGCAGCTTGTCAAACCAGAGGCCATCCTGCAGAATGTGGATGAGGGCGTGGGAAGAGACGTGCTTTGCGAAAGGAAGACGGTCGGGGTTGTGGTACCAGCTGCGCGACAGCTGGACTGCCGCATTCCCGAAGCCTGGACAGGATCAGCGGCGAGGAGAGATGCAGTTGGCGCGCACGATGCTCACCAGATTCCTGGAGGTATCTCCACACGAGGTAATTGACGACGTTGGAGGAGAGCGGCTCAACCGGCATTGCGCATGGCCGTCGCAGAACGCGCGTGCTCAGCAAACAAGGTGGTCGCGTCAAGAAGGGCTCGGAACGGGGGAGCAGACGATGCGCAGGTGGCGATAAGATTTGGCGGTGGGATTTGGGGCTGGAGTCGGGCGGGAGACGCGGCGGATGAGGATGAGGATAGCTGCAGTGGAGTCTCTGGTGCCTCTCACGTGCCTCTGTCCTGCGCTACGGCTACGGCTAGTTAGACTGCTAGGGCCGAAAGAATGGGCCGACCGGGAGACGATCGGCCTCGGGGACGCCCCAGCAAAGCCACGCCCAAGCCAAGCCAGACGTTCACGACACGGCATCGTCTGCACTCGCCCTCCACCACGCCGAATTCACTCCCGGCGCCCTCTCCGTGCCGTGCACCCTATCCGGAGCCGTCCCGTCCTTTTCTATTACCAGCGGCCTCTCTATCCCACAACACCCTTCACGCAGCTTGGGAACGACTGGCTAGGCAGCACCTTTACTGACGCCATGGCACCGCGCATCAACCTTCCGCCCTTAACGCGGAGCCTTCTCGTGTCGCTCGTCGTCCTCACAGTCCTCAACGCTCTCCTGCGGCCCCAGGACGACTGGGTCTCCAAGGTTGAGAAGCCCATCGTGGGCGTAGGAGATGGCGTGCCATACCTCGCCATTGTGCCAGGAGTGTCAATAATATACCCTTGGGTGTTTCTGCTAGCCACCGTGGTCGAGCAGAATGTCTTCGGCCTCGTAATCACTGGGTTGACTGTCTTCTACGGCGGACGGTACCTGGAACGGGCATGGAGCTCCACCGAGTTCACAAAGTTCATCCTCTTCGTCGCCATGATACCCAATCTTCTGACCTTCCTGATCTACATCCTCTCCTTCGTCATCTCCAAGTCCGATGCCGCGTTGTAAGCGCTCCCTCCTCACTACCCCCATTCCCCCCTAATAACGCGCTCCAGAACCACCACCATCTCCGGCGGCGTCGCCCTCCAAGCTGCCTTCCTCGTCTCCTTCAAGCAGCTCGTCCCCGAGCACACCGTCGCCATCCTCAAAGGCCTCATCCGCATGCGCGTAAAGCACTTCCCCGCCATCTTCTTGCTCGCCAATACCATCTCCGGCGTCCTATTCGGTACCGAAACCGCCCTCTTCCTCTCCTGGTTCGGCTTCTTCACCGCCTGGATCTACCTCCGCTTCTATCGCCTCTCGCCCAGCATCTCCTCCGCTGCCACTGGCGACGGCAGCACCATGAAGGGCGACGCCTCCGACACCTTCGCCTTCGCGTACTTCTTCCCCGAGCCGATCCATACCCCGATCTCGAAGCTCGCGGACTCGGTCTACAGCACCCTGATCACCCTGCGGGTCCTCAAGCCCTTCTCAGACTCGGACGTCGACGCTGGAAACGAGCAAGCGCACGCGCGAGCGGAGGGCGGGCTACCGAGTCTGATGAACCCCAACGGACGAAGCGGACGTGGCGGCGGCCGGCGCGAGGAGGCGGAACGGAGACGCGCACTTGCTCTAAAAGCACTAGACCAGCGTCTCCACGCAGCAGCGAGCAAGCCCGTGGCACCGGCGCCCCAGGCACCGCAAGCAGCGCACATGCTAGGCGAGACGAACTACGAGCCGGAGCGGCACGGTGAGCAGCGGGAAGGGGAAGCAGGGCGGTCATGAGAACCACAATTATTGTGAAGTTCGACACTAAGGATGTTTTGTAAGAGAAGGGATGTTCTATATCTCCGCAATTGGTTTCTCGAGCATTTGGTATTGGGCGGGCAAAGGCGTTCTAAGATTCTGCGCGTAGATACCACTGTCTTGGTGTATTGTTCTACTGCTTACCTCGCTGGGCCACCCCCGACAACGTCAATTGATTGTAATCTCCAGGCGAAACCTGCCACTCTGATTTCCGTGCTCGAGATTGTGGCATCACCTGTTTTCGCATTGGGCTGGAAGGCTGACATTCGTTTCCACGGTTAACGAAAGGCTAGTGCGAATACCGCGCGCGTCGCTGGGACAGACTCGTCTCGGCGTGAAAAAGTATAGACGGCCCTCTGTCAACTTGCACCGTAGGACCGATATCGTCCTTTTCGATCGCTGCAGAACCCCATCTGACGTGGTCTAGTCGAGAGCTAGGTTGACAAGCCACCCGGAAGCAGCCTCGCCAATCTCACTCCCAAACACCACCCCCGCAAGCCCAACGCTTCCCCAGATTCCAAGATGCTGACTCTGATTCTAGGCCTGTGCCAGGACGCATATCACGCCAGACCATGCTGATTCCGGCAACGATCCATATCCGCAGCCGACAAACCTCAAAATCCCACCCGGTCCCGATGCCACCGAAAATTGCCGGCCACCCCTCATACTCGTGTGGAACACATACGATGGCATACTTAATACCAAGTTACCCCGTGGGGAAAGCACTTAGGGCAAGCATGGGCAGTCCGGGTCCTCGGAAATAGTGATTGCCGTTTGTTTGGAAATTCTGGGTGTGCTATGAGCGTTGTCGTTTGTTCATTGATTTTTGCGCAACACTGACGAGAGGATTGGAATACTCGAATCCCGCACTACTCTGCTGATAAGCAATATCATATAAAGAGTCGATACTTCCAGCTCCTGATACGCAGAGGAGACTGGAATCTGTCACAATGGCTACAGAAGCGGCCGAGCCAAAACCCACCATGGACCACCAAGAAAGCATCCACGAAGGCCACGACGAGATACACGCATCCAAGCACGTCCTCCGCGCCCATGGCGACATCCTCGCTCAAGAAGCTCTCGGAGACGATCTCCCGCCAGGCTATTTCACGAGTCTCCAGTTCATCGGCACTGCATTCGTAAAGACACCGTTCCTACTACTCTGCCCACTGAATCCTACATACTAACAACTCCCACCAACAGGGCGTCGGTCTCAGTTGCGGCAACGGCTACCTGGGCTGGACCCTGGCGTCCAACAGCCTCACAGCCATCGACGCGGAGCTCGGTCCCTCCAAGAACCTCCTCTGGGTCCCCCTCGCCTACATCGTGACCAGCGCCGTCGGATGGGTGCTCTTCGGACGGCTCTCTGACATCTTCGGCCGCCGCTGGTTTTACATCTCCGGCGACGTGCTGGGACTCATCGGCTGCATCATCGCGGCGACTGCGCAGAACATGAGCGCCATGATCGTCTCCAACGTCTTCATAGGCTTCGGTGCCGCGATCCAGCAGTCGTACGGCACCGTAATCCAGGAGCTAGTCCCGCTGAAAGCGCGAGGCGTTATGGCGGCCTTCGTGCTCACGGTTGTGACGCCCGGCGCCGTGTTTGGCCCTATCATCGCGAAGTCGTTCATCGCGCACACGAGCGCTGGGTGGCGGTGGGATTACTACCTCACCATTATCACAAACGTACTCGCTGGACTGCTGCTCCTTGTCTTTTACCACCCCCCAACCTTCGAAATGCTCCACATGGGCAAGACCAAGTGGCAGAAGATCAAAGCCCTTGACTTCGGCGGCATCTTCATCTTCATGGCAGGCGAAGTGCTCTTCCTGCTCGGCATCAACTGGGGCGGCCAACTCTACCCCTGGAAATCCGCCCAAGTCATCGTCTGCATCGTGCTCGGCTTCTTCATCATCGTCGCGCTGGTCTTCTACGAGGCCTTCGTCCCGGCCGACCCCCTCATCCCCGTCTCCCTACTGCGGAATGTCCAGTTCATGATGTTCGTCGTCTGCGCCTGCATCGGCGGCATGATCTACTACGCCCTCGGCATCGTGTGGCCCCAAACGGTCGCGACCCTCTTCACCACCGACCTCATCCACCAAGGGTGGCTCTCCGTGTCCGCAACCGGCGGCAACCAGCTCGGCAACATATGCTGCGGGCTTGCCTTCGCCCCGATCGGCCACGTCCGCTACCAGCTCATCATCGCGGCCATATGCATGACCGCCTTCGTCGCCTCGCTAGCCAGCACGACGCAGCACTCCCAGTCCCGCTCCATCGCCCTCTCCATAGTCGGGACCTGGTTCGCCGGCTTCGTCGAAGTCATCCCCATCGTCTCGATCCCGTTCACGACGGCGCCTGAGGACATTGGCCTCGCCATTGGCGTCATGGGCGCCATCCGCGCGTCAGCCGGTGCAATTGCGACGGCCGTCTACGTGTCTATCCTCAATAATCGCGACACGACGCTCTCCGCGAAACTCATCCCCGCTGCTGTGCTCGAGGCCGGGCTGCCCGCGTCCTCGCTGCCTGCACTGTTCAAGGCGATTGCGGCGGGCACAGCGGACGCGTTGGCGGCGGTGCCGGGGTTTAATGCGGCGGTGGGCGCGGCGCTGACGCTGGCGGAGAAGAACGCGTTCTCGGGCGCGATAAAGACTGTGTTTTTGGCGACGATTTCGTTTGGGATGTGTGGGGTTATTGCGAGTCTATTTGTCAAGAATATCGATCATTTGCTGACGGGAGATGTGGTGCGGAAGTTGCATAGGCGGAATGTGAGGGAGATTCATGAGGCGGTTGTAGACGATGAGGGGGAGGTGGAAGGGAGAGAGAAGGGAGCTGGCGCGGGTGTGGAGGCGGTCTGATGGGGAGCTGGAGGGGGTTGGAATTTACAGTGACAGGTCGTAAGACTGTGCACACGCATTTACCACCACTTGGGGTACCCCCATGGATTTTCAAAAACCTAGGCGCAATGTCAAGTATCAAGTAGTGCAAATTAGACACTTGACTGACTGGCTGTTTACCAGCTGGGCTACTCCTCACAGTGGTGTTGAGTGAGCAAGATTAGAGCTAAGCAGTGATAAATCCGTGCGCCCAGACTTATGACCTAGTACTGTACTTAGTATTTGGAAGTATGTGTGATTGTCAGGACGTGATACGTTTGGGAGCATCACTTACTGGCATAGTCTTCCACACTCATAAGATTGCGATATATGTCCGCAATTTGCTCATGCTCCTATTTTGTAATCATTCCCCTCCATCTAAGTCCCAGCGCACAGATGGCTTCCTCATTATCGTAAATTGTGCTCCCTGTTCAAATTGACTGAGCTCGTCTGGATCCTCAGCCTCGTGCAGTAAGATCAAGAAGCAATCAAAAATACCTTCCGATTGATGGAGTGTACGCGATAGCACGTGACTCCGCCCAATTCGCTCTTATCTGCAGGGTCCTACCTTCATACAATTAGGAGATCATTCTGTCGATACCTGCTGAACGTCGTGGACGTGGCTTCGATCTCTTTTCGGAAATCTAGAACAGCTATCCCTTCGCACGCCGGCGTCCTCGCTTGGCGCCAAGCCCGTGCCCCAACGTACGCGCCAGCATGTAAACAAGCCAAGTAGCTAGTTATTTTCCACAATTCAATGCTCTACAATGCCTAAGACATTTTCCAATGATATCGACCTCGTGCAGAAGGATCCGAAGCCTCGAGCGCACCCCAAACTCCCATACCCCGAGCCTACGCAGCTGCCTGCATTCGAGCCACTACAAATCGACAACTACAATGCGCCGGGCACCCCCAATATACCTTCAGGTCTTGCTCAGCATGATCCTATGGCCCTATTCTGTCTATTCTTTACCGATGAAATGGTGGAGAAAATGGTGCGCTGGACGAACGAGTACGCCACGGATTACCAGCCGTCCAAGGAGGATGCACCGCTTGGCCGAGAGCGCGCATGGAGGCCTACAAACAGGAGAGAGTTGTACGCATATTTTGGAGTTGTTATTTATATGGGAGTGGTAGTGCAGCCGTCAATTGAGGCCTACTGGGCGATTGAAGCTGGCATGGCCAACTGGCCAAGCAACTACATAAGCAGGAACCGTTTCCAGCAGCTCGATCGCTACATTCGCGCCAGCTCTATGCCAGACGATGGCTTCCACACGACATTTGACCGTGTAGATGAGCTCTCTGAGCATATTCGAGTATGCTGCCGGCAGTACTGGGCGCCAGGCACGCATCTGGCTGTCGACGAGACAATAGAGAGGTTTATGGGCAGGGCGTCCGAGATTGTGAACATTCCAACGAAGCCTACACCTAAAGGCTTCAAAATCTGGGTTCTAGCTAATTAAGGCTACATTCTAGATTGGCTATGGCACGCTAAGGGCGACAACAAAGGCCCTGTTGACCTTGATAAATCCTTTGTTTGCGATGGCTTTACACCAACGGAAGCTGTTGTTCTTGATCTTCTCCTCCAACGCGACGCTGATTCAGACAAGCGACTCTACCCGCCTGGCCAGCATGTAGTCTGGCTTGATAACCTCTTTAGCAGTATTAGATTGTTCGAGCGACTACGCGCTGAGGGTGTTGGAGCTGCAGGAACTTTCCGGCTTACAAAGATAAAGCGCGAGGAGCTAGATGATAAGAAAAAGGATAAAAAGAAGAAGGGGACAAAGGCCAAAGAGAAGCTGCCGGCCGAGGCCATTAATGCGCGGCTGGCAGACCTTAGAACAATCCATGAGCCCCAAATTCCATGGGGGACGCTCTATGGAGAGTTATCTAAGAGTCACCAGGTGATGGAAATGGCCTGGAAGGACGCCAGGGTCGTTTTATTCCTCTCAACAGTTCACGATGGTAAGTTTGGTGTTGATTCTTGGCGCTGCAGAGCCGCTGACGTCATACATCGCCAGGTCAAGTGTACGTCTGCAAACTACGAAAAAGGCCTGCCCCTACAGCTACAGGCTTCGCACAGACTAAGCTAGTGTTCGGTGACGAGTTCAGGGCCTGGCTGGACATACCCGTGCACATCGACGAATACAATTTGCATATGTGCGGCGTTGATATTGCCGATCAGCTGCGTAGCTACTACAACACCCAGAAGATTCACATGAAAACGTGGCGGCCGCTGTTCAGCTTCCTGCTAGACACCGTCATCACCAACTGCTACAAGCTATCAAGCTACTGGCCACGGCCTGGCCACCACAGCACCCGCAAGGATACACATCTACAATTCTGTATGGACCTCTATGTCCAACTTTGTAAGGCCTCGCAACGGGTTGCTGGACACAGGCGTCCTATGAACAATAGGAAGGGTACCAACGATATTATCTGGCAGCCGGTGCGGGAGCACAAGCACGTGAGGCTATGGAAGAAGCCTCAAAACTGTAGTGCATGCATTGAAGCCGGACGAAAGGTTACAAACGTCAATAGCACAACTAGGAAGCCGCTGGCGGATCTATCGGTCAACACCACTAGGAAATCTCGTAGTAGTCAGGACTGGACGCGCCCACAACGGGCGCCGAGAACTAGATACGGGTGCTCGTGCTGTTCGATTCCTTTCTGCAGAGTTACGAGTGCAAACAAATCCATTTGCACGGGTTGGGTAGATCATATAGCTAAGCTCAACACCAAGGACTAGCTATATACAATTATATACACGAATTCGAATTGCTTCAGTTGGGCGTAGTCGTCATCACGGTGGCCTGATTCAGAGCCTCTGATTGGCTAGATTTTTGTGGACGCATTCCGGCGTGCGAAGGGATAGCAGTGCCCCTCAGCTGCATATGAGCCGTTTCAATTGGCCTAGCAAGTTTCTAGCTAGAGGCCGTTCCGCATGGTTAAAAACATGGCATTGGGTGCCCTCTGCGCGTCCCTTATTATCTTAATCTTCTACTCTTTATAACTACCCTCTATTCTAGCCCACATCTGTCCTTATTTTGCAACTGTTCTACCACTGTCTGAAGTGCCCCCATACTCTTAAATATTTATATATATAATGTCACATTCCAGAACCTTTAGATTAGAACTAGAATTACAGTACGGTGTGGAGTACCCTAGAGGCCGTTCCGCATAGTCACAGGCATAGCATTGGGTGCCCTCTGCACTTCTACTCTTTATAACCACCCTCTATTCTAGCCCACATCTATCCTCATTTTGCGACTGTTCTACCACTGTCTGAAGTGCCCCAATACGCTTAGATATTCACACACGCATGATGTTACGTTCCGGAACCTCTAGATCCCATCACTCATGAAATAGCCGTTACCAAGCCGTGATATCGTCAACCTCTGCCTCGCCGAACGTGCTGGTCTTCTTCGCTCCCATAGCCCCATCATCGCTCTCTCCAATAACGCCCTCCAATTGTGGACTTCGGCTCATTATATCTGGAAGTGTTTCGTTCAAGAACTTGACCAAGTGCGTATTGACTTGCTCAAATTCGAGCAAAAAGGCGTCATGGCCTTCAGGCGAGTCAATTGTTTTCAAAGCGGCATTTGGGATATGCGCAGCTAGCTCTTGCTGCTCAGCGAATGTGAAGAGGCCATCGGATTGTATGCCCAATATGAGTGTCGGCTGCGAGACTAGTGACAGAGCGTGATGCAAGGCCGTTACGGGATGGGTGTCATGGGGAGTGCAGCCCTCGGGATATCGGTGTCGTGAGACATCGTGAGTGTCGAGCTTGCGCGTTATGGCGATGTAGCAATTTGCGTCGAAGCGTTTGATGAATTTCTCGCCCTGATAGCGGAGGTAGGACTGGGCAGAGAAGTAAGTTGGCGTTTGTTTTTTCGCTCGTTCGGAGACGTTCCCTTTGGCACTCTCGTTGAGAGCATCGTTCGACTTCTCGATGGTTGCTGAGGTGGATGGGTTGTGAAATTCAAGATTGGAATGAGCTGAGGCGGCATTGGGGATACTAGTGGCTATGCTTGCGGAGCTGGTGACTCGCGAGGGCCGTGGAGATCGTGCGTTCTTGTGTCCGTCATTGTGGATAGCCCAAGCTTCTTGAGATGGTGTAGATGGCCTTTGGCCGCCGTTTATATTTTGCCTCTTTGAGGGATCAGGAGTATTCCGTCCAAACCGTGATTCGAAAGAGTCACGACTGCGATAGGTGAGTAGTGCCGACATGCGTGCAGCCCCTAGTCCGGTTGATGGAGGGTCCTCGAATGTATAGTATCCATCGTCGTATTTTGGGTCGCAGTAAATGCTTTGTCTTTGCGCCTCGCCCCAGCTTATACCCCACGCGCTGTACCGCGCTGAGGTTGCGATAGGTATGATACACCGGACGTAGTCTTTGCCAAAGTATGCAAACTCCAAGACAAGCATGCCTCCCATGGACCCTCCAATGACAGCAGCAATTTGTCGAACTCCGAGATCATCGAGTATAAGCTTGAAGATATTGACATCGTCCCTCACAGTAGTGAGCGGGAACTCTGGGCCGTATAGCCCTTTCGCGGTATCTCCATCCTTCGCCGTGACGGGGCTTGCGCTCCCGTACGGACTTCCCAGGCTGTTTATGCATACGACGAAGAATCTCGAGGTGTCAAACGCCTTCCCCGGGCCTCCTAGTAAAGGACCCCACCAGTCACCCACATCCGCACTTCCTGTAAGGGCATGGCAAATAACCATAGCATTGTCTCTCTGTGGGGACAGGGCTCCGAAGGTTTTGTACGCGACGGGAACATTGTAGAGGACAACACCAGATTCAAGGGTGAATTCGGGGACAATGGCCAAGGACTGGTCGGGTATAAAGCTAGCAAACGGATTCTCGGGCTGAGAAGTTATCCTGCCTGCTTAGATGTCAGTGAATATGTTTGCATGGGCAAAAGTCCAAAAAAAAAGTTCGGAGGGGACTTACGATACTTCTGGCTGCCATTGAGTGCGGCGCCGTTGGAGGAAGACGCGGCCATAATTCCTGGTGTCATGAGTGAGGCAGACCAGACGTGTAAGTTCTAGAGAGATGAGGCTGGACGGAGGGCATATTCCAGTTCTTTATTCCCTGTCGAGGGTCGGACAGTCACCTGGAGTCATCCACCACGGCTATTCAGGGCTGTCTAGACACGCCAAGCTGCCGGCGAAAAATGACGTGCTTCCGTGCTCGCTTTCTGTTGGCGAACCTCCACGCCTCTGCCCTCCTTCACTGATCAATTACAACCTCACTGGAGGGTTCAGTTTCCCCCACAAACGCCCTGATATCAGACCACCTTCAGATTGCAACGGCATTCTCAACGTGCGCGTACAGCTTCCACGAGGCCCGTAAGCCGCCTCTCCGCAACTGGATATCGCTGCCGAGTTTTGTTTCTGTCGTGTCGGAACTGCGACGTGGACGTAGTAACGCGTTCAAATGCATCCGGGACAGGCGCTCTAGTATCTTAGTCTACATGCCTATGGATGAAGGTTTGCTGGCCAACCTGACAGTAATTGCGTTTACTCAAGCTGGTGCCGGAGCGATTCCTCTGGAAATTAGCCCTCGTGCAACAGCAACAATTGCGGCTCTTGTCCTGACAGTGCTTGCCATAGTAATGTTACTCTCAGTGAACCATCGGAAGCGGCTGGAGCAGCTTAGCCTCACAAACACCAAACAACTTCCTTGCTTTGTCACCTACCCCTGATAGTTTGCTCTAAAGTCATCGACTCGAAACTCTTCCTTCATTCCATTCCTCTTCTCATCTGATCTGTCGCATATTTGACACTTTGGAATGGCAGACGACTTAAACTTCTTGCGAATATCTTTCGATATCCCAATATCATTTTCCTTCGTCAAATTCAATGTCCATCCCGTCCGCTCAAAGTTTGTGTTGGACGAATCCTTATCATGTTGAAGCAAACAATAAGGTTAGAATAATGTTCTATGCAGCTTCAGTCACAAACGCGTACGTCAGGACCTGCGTTGCGGCGATCCTGGACGAAAGATGCCGGACCCGATACACGAGATTGATATATAAGATCTTCTAGGAGGTCTGCGGGAGAATGTGCATAGCAACTTGATCACTTTGCATCTCGTGACAACAGCGATTGCCGCTGCTTTCGGACGTTTCACTGCCTCAGCATGACTTGCACTGGCCGCGAGAGTTTAAGCACACCCTCCTTCGAGAGGTTTGCTTTCGACCAATCCTTCTCTTCTTACGTTGATCGCAGTGGAGTCCCTGAATCCCCACATCCCACTTTCCAGCGCGCGCGACGTCCGGCTTTGATCCCACCTAATCCCTCCTTGACTCTCGCCGAAGCGGAAGAACTGGTTGGCAATCGTATCAATCGGCCACTCTTTCCCCCACCAGACCCAAAAATCATCAATCAGCTCAGCCCTCAACAATCTTCCAGCTCTGAAAACGCTATTCCGCAATCGTCACCTCCTCATTTAGCGCTTGGACCGCAGCCACTACCCGATCGGCCTTTTCCTAACGAGGAAGACGTGCAAACGGCGGCGCGATGTCTCTTCCCTACCTCCTTGGTCCCAGATACCCGTCGACGAGCTTCGTGGCTAAAAGCACGTGCCCACTACGCAAGAGACCGGAAAATCCGATTAGAAGGGGAACAGACATCGGCGCAGTCTTTTGAACCTGTCATGCCCAAACGCAAACACAGCGCTTTCCTTCTGGACGAGGAGATGAAGTGTCATCGAGAAGATGTCGTTGGCACGCCGCACCTTAGCGAGATGGTTCCTGGAGATGATGCGGCTGATGAGATTGGCGTCGACAGCCTGAGCATGGGCGATCCAACCATGATGGAAATTCCCGAAGGAAATGCGGCTACATTGAGCCCACAATGCCGCGCGACGCAGTGGTTCGGAGGCTCTGAGAAAGCATGAGGTAGTGGGCGGCGGGGTCGTCGAGAGATGTTTGTGAATTTGGAAGACTTCCATGGCTCTGTGAAAGGGGAAAAAAAGCTCAATTGGATTCTGTAGAAGATGTAAAAGATAAATTGTCTGCAAAGCTTCCAGCATCTTTTATGCTGCATGTGATTCAAATATGATCTGTATCTTGATATACCTAAATCAGACCATGAAGCTTAATGTAAGTTCAAATAATTATATAGTACTGTCCCTTCCCCATCATTGTTCGAATCTTGTGATCTTATGAGATCGACAGTATCGACGATCACGTGATGGGATCCACACGCGCCAACTCCAGATCTTTGTCCACCTTGCATGGTGAATGCCGTCGACTCCATACGAGCTGGGGCTCCTTGCCCCGACCACGTATACTCACCATACTCAATACCATTCGTCGCTGACCTGACACCAGCTTATAACACAATTTCAATATTAGACCGCGCTCGCGAACTCAAATAGCCCCTCCGATTCTCTCAACTCCCGCCTCTACAACTCCCACCGCCAGCCCACCACACCATCTTCTAATAACGCGCAACGCCACCTTGCGAGATGCCGCCACACTCAGTCCCACCCGGTATCCCCGGCTCGAAGATGCCGCGTGACGTGGAGCGAGATCTTCGCGGTGCGGTAGCCGGCCTGCTTGAGCGCGACACCGACCACTTCCCTGGCGCACAACCAATCAGTTTCGCGCGAGAACACATCCATGAGCTGCAGCGGTCAGAATACTTCATGTGTGAGAAGACGGATGGAATACGCTGCTTGCTCTACTTGACCTATAGCCATAATGAGGACGGTTCCTTTAGGCCTGATCACTTCCTCATCGACCGCAAGAACAATTTCTACCTTGTCCCGCCCGGTCTCCATTTCCCACACATCAGCAACCCTCATGATGAGAACATTTTTACATTCGGCACGCTTCTCGACGGCGAATTGGTGCACGACTTTCTCCCAAACAACCCGAGGCCGCGCCTCATATTCTATATCTTCGACTGCCTTGCCGTCGGCGACGAGAATGTCACAAAAAAGCCGCTAGACAAGCGGCTGGGGAAGCTGCATGAAAACATTTTCAAACCGCTCAACATATGGCGGCAGCAAAACCCAAAAATGCAGGAGCGTGAGCCCTTCCGAGTCAAGCTGAAGGAAGTCCACTCGCCTTACCACATCAGCGACATGTTTAGACACGTTCTCCCGAGCCTGCCGCATGGCAACGACGGCCTGATTTTCACTTGCAAGAGCACACCCTACAAATTCGGAACCGATAAACACATTCTGAAGTGGAAGCCGCCGCAGGAGAACACAATTGACTTCAAACTCCGGCTAGGCGAGTTTCCGACGTTCGATCCCCAGGATGGAGAGGAAGGGGAGATCCCGGATTTCGACGCCATGCCCGATCGCTTTATATTGTTGGTACAGCATAACAACAACCAGTACAAGCCCTTCCAGCACGATCTTTACATCGAAGAAGCGGACTGGGAGATACTCAAAGCCTTGGGACAGCCGTTGGATGGGCGGATAATCGAGTGCTACAGAGATCCGTCAGGACGGTGGCGGTACAAACGCGAAGATGATGGAACACCACGCTGGCGTGACGACAAGAAGGACGCAAACCACATCAGCACTGTAAACGGCGTCCTCGAGTCTATTGAAGATCCTGTCACCGAGGAAGACCTTATAGCCGCCGAGGGTAGAATCAAGGAGGCTGTCCACGCACTACGAGCCCGCGACGTAGCAGCGCAGCAGGCTCGTCAACGCCATGAAGCAGAGCTCATTCAGCGAAGGAGAAGAGAGGTGGAGGTGAGGGGGGATGCCGAGCAGGAGGCGAAGAAGCGAAAATTGTCTAATGGGATCGATTGAGCTCAATCAAAGATTTATGCAGTCGGCATGGCATAAACGACTGCACGAACGACAACGCGATCAGCTAGGCAATAGTACAGGGTGTGGCTCGTCACCACCAGCAAGCGATGATGCAATGTCCTATCATGAAGGAGGTCCAGGAATCCGGACGAAAGAGCGAAGACGATTCGATTGTGCTGATAGACATGCTTCTGCAGACCCTCGCCAAGAAATCCCCTGGCCTCTTGCAGACCGAACGACCTCGAGCGAGATTCGGCGCCTCGTCACAGGTCTTTGCATAACTTGTTAACGACTGCTTGGGGCGCTTTCCACGCCTTCTAAACAAAAGCCAAATAAGATGGTTTATTGTCTCAGAATTGAATTGGCTACT
Organism: Mytilinidion resinicola; assembly: GCF_010093595.1. Lineage (NCBI taxonomy): Eukaryota > Fungi > Ascomycota > Dothideomycetes > Mytilinidiales > Mytilinidiaceae > Mytilinidion > Mytilinidion resinicola. The sequence continues at coordinate 178,752 of NW_022985462.1, forward strand.
CTATGATCTTGATTGGCCGGCTACTTGCTTGGATGACTTCAAGAGGTAGCATTCTACGACCAATGGGCCAAATCCAGGTTGCCTCCTACACTAGATCACCGTTTCACTGATACTTCAGAAAAGGAACTTGACAGCTGTGTACCTTAGTAGTGGATTGAGACAGAATAGAATATCAGCTTCCGGTATCCAGTCGGGCAAGTTAGTCATATGATTCGATTTGTGAACAGTCTTTCTAAACCTCTATCACTCTTTACTCTCCCTGCAATCCTCCCCTGTCAAACTGTCAAACCTGTTCCCTCTCCCACTAGCATAATCAAATTGCCAGTCCCACTTTCCATATTTCACGCCATTCGTACTCTTACCAAGCACGTCCTCGATCCCCCAAACTACCCTCTCAGCACCTACCCGTGCACCTGCCAAATTCCCAGCACCCGGCCCTAATCTCAACCCTGCCAGCCTTCCTAATAGGGGTACGTCATCTTTCCACATCAGATCATCGTTTCAAACATGGCAATCCACCTTTCGTCTTGATGAGGAACTCCCTATGCAAAATCCCCAAAAAGGGTAGCGTACTAATATCTGTCGCGATACCTGTCGCGAAGTAGATATAATCAAAAGGCGGCAGATCGGGGATCTGCGGGGAAGTGGTAACCGTCCAGGTATGGCTTTCTGGATTCCATGTCTTGGATTGTATGGTTGTGAAAGAATAGAGAGATGCCCGGTGGGCAGCGATGTGGGCTTTCATGGCTTTGAGCGCGCGGGGAGTTACACTGCCTCCATTGCGGGCGGTAGCTAAATGGGCGAGGCGTTCTGTGTAATACTAGAGACGTGGCAGGAGATGGTCTGGGGTGAGGAGGGGGAAAAAGAGTACCGTTGTCGCTGTTGGCGTACCAAAAGTAGGCTTGTTCGATGTTCCGGAATTTCCCCATCCATACCAAGTCGACGTCGAACGGTTTGACTGTGTGAGGTGAGTAGTCTTCTTGTGAACTCTTAGCAAGAACATGCTAACCTTTCAGTGGACCACGCATCACATGCCACACTTTCGTAACGCCTCGACGAACAGCGAGATCGACGAGCTGAGCGGAAGTCACACCGCCTCCGATGACCATTACGTTGGTCACCCGTTTGGCCTTGATCTTGGACTGGACGGATGGGCCGGGGAATCTCTGGATTTGCATGCTTTGGCATGCACCATCTGTCCTTTCTGAGGCACTCAATCCAGGTATTGCTGGAGCATTTCCGGGTCCTACGGCTAGGACAACTGATCGTGCGTAGTGAATGCCTTTATTAGTCTCCAGAGTAAAAATTCGTTCGCTTTCTCCAGCCACATTTTCTACTTCCCGGAATCCAACATCCTGGACACTTTCCTGACGAACAAGGCCCTCGCGAAGACCATACCGATCAATAACGCATCGGCAATGCTCCGCAAACAACCCTCGCGAAGGAGTGAAGTAATCGTTCCGATCACGTTCATCAATCACTACTTCAGCCCTCGACCTTGAACAATCAGCACATCACCAGCAACTACCAAAGATGCAGCTCACCCCGGCGTTCGAACTTCATCCGCTTCTTCCTCAAATGCTTACTAACCTCCTTCCCAACACACTCCCTTATCTCACTCAGCTCCCCCTCCCTCCCCTCCTCATGCGCATTCGCCAGTAACCCATCTCGATCCCCGGGATCAACATAGAAAAACATCGGGCTGCGTAGATGCTCGATCTCGAACGTCTTGAAAAGCCTATTTCCCCGCGTCATCCACTCGTCGCGCGTGCTGTCGAGGACGAGAGCCGAGTAACTACGCCCGGCGGGTGATTGCCGGGGTGGATAGACGGTGCCGGTCTTCTTGGACTTGATGCTAGTTTGGTGGCCGTGTTTGAGGATCCAGTGGTAGCGCTGGTGCTCTTCGTCGGTGAAGACGGCGGAGGGGGTGTGTTCGCAAAGACGAGCGGCCACCACGAGACCGCAGGGACCGGCGCCAATTATTAGGACGTCATGGATTTTTGAGTCCATGATAGCTGGGAGTTTATGAGAAAAAGACGTAGGGTTTTCTGAGGTTGAAGTTTTGGTTTTCTGTCGAGTAGGGTTGTCAGGATACTTAGAGAGTGGTGGGTATTGGGATGTGGACGCTTGTGAGTACCATGTTGGTCAAGCTTCTTCCGTTATGTGCTAACATCTTCACAGTGAATGGAGCTTCACATAGTGCGTTCATGCTTTGCAAGCAATCATACATCCCAAATCAGATTCACTTCCAAAATTCTTGCTGGTGTAGGCTGCGGTCGAGACAATGAAGCTGAACAGTTGAGACAGTACAACTCTCGTTCGCGATTCTCCACAATCGCCATTCACTTGTCCAAAAATACCATCTTCCAAGCACGAATCGTCGAAATCACTGACTTCTCTATCCGTTACAGGTGGAAGTTGGCCATTCACTATGAACAGAAAGCATTGTCAAAGCAATGATGGCGAAAATACTCGTACAATACACGGAAACTGACGGCCAACACTTCCACAATGCAGGCATCAAGAAGAGTTCTCGCACAGTTTTCAGAAACGTGTATTCACAATACCCAGATCTATGAGGTATAAAGTCCCTCTTCTATGTCCGTAGGCCATTACTTCCCCATCACTCCTGACCTACAAAGATCAGTAACAGTTGTCCATTTTCAAAGCTCTCAGAATTAGACCTTCAGAACCTTCAGTCTCCAAAGCCACCAGAAAAATTCCCAGTCAGACGTCAAGCCAAACGTTCCACTAGCCTCAAAACATGCCCCATCCGCAAGGCACTTCCTCTCCCTATCGTAGGGGATATTTCGTTCCTGGCGAGCAGATGCAAGAGACATACGCCGCACCTCGCCATGAGCTTGGAGCCCCTCAGTATCGCGTGCGAGTAGCTAACGCTCCACGCAATCAAGTGCGAGAAACATCCGCGTTACCTCTCCATAAATCCCGACCTCAACATCGTGTACATGTAGCTGAAGCTCCACGCGGTCAGGCGCGAGAGACATCTACGATGCTTCTCCATGAGCCTCAACCACAGCGTCGCGTGCATATACCCGAAGCTCCGCGCAATCAGGGGCGAGAGGCGTCCACGATACCTCTCCTTGAACCTAGACCTAAGCGCCGCGTGCCAATAGCTGAAGCTCCGCGCAATCGGGAGCGACAGATATCTGCGATACCTCGCCCTCCCCTTGGACCCCAACGTCCCTTGCAGGTATCTGAAGCTCCGGACCGTGCCATCACGGCTCCAGCCGCTCCTGTCGCTCCACCAGAGACGCAAGAGCAACCACCCACAGTTCAGGCACGCCAGCGAAGGCGATTCCGCCGTGACCGACTTCCACGGCACCTCCGGCGGCTCAATTCCGATACAAGACCGAGAACTCATCCTCATGAAAATCCAATACACGCGCACTTTTTCCACATAGACAATCGTTTCGTACAAAACCATGAGCCGAATCCTACGATTACGTTCGCAGGGATCCTCAAGCCACATGAACACACGACTATGCATGAATGGGAATACCGTCAGTCGGTCCTCGGCACGGTGAAGCGAGGATGGAAGAAGTTCTTCCATAAGCTAACGAAACCTTTCCGAAGTAGTCGTCCCGCTGAGCCTGGCGAGCCTGGCGAGCAATAGTGTGATCGTGTAAGAGAGCCGATCTTCCTCTTGCTGTACCCATGCTAACACGGCAACTACAATCTTCGCAAACGCATCGTCCTTGTAGCGAACGGCTCTGAACATCTCGAGTGTTCGCTGTGATCTGTTTTCTAGTATGGTCCTCGCACTGTGTCGTATACCTTCTTCTCCTTGGCTCTGAAGTTGGTCTGGCGTTTCTATGGCTATGTCTCTGCTAATTCGGCAAAGAAATCCTCGAGCGAAACGTTCGGTTTCTCAGCGTGTTATTTTGAACAATTTGAGCATCCTCTGTGAGTGAGCTCTATGTAAGATCCTTACTCTCTCTCCAAATTAAACCTCTACCCCCTCATCACTGACTTCTGAGGGTTCTGCTAATGTATGTGAAACCATTGTCGAAACTAAAACCATGCACGGAATTTTCATCTAACGAAGAGTTTTGCGCGGACGGGGGTAGATCAGGAAAGATCTATCGATCTAAGAGACATCCAGAGCGAGAAGGCTTTCCTGAAAAGTCTTCAGCACCTCTTTGTTCAGTCTTCGTAGAGGGCTCCTATCTTGAACGATATGAGAAAGTCTCTACATGGTACTAATCTAGCCACAGATGGGACCGAACAACAAGGCGGGAGATGTCGGAGGTGAGTCTCTGAAACATTGTGGATTTACGAGGCTTCGACACGACGATCACTAAAGTACGCTCATAAATCACTGTATATGATGGTGTTTTCATAACACTATACACTAGTTGCGCACATTGCCGCTCCATTACATGCATAGATTGCCTCTTCCATCCGTGAAAAGCTTCAGACCACTCACAGCTCTTGTGAGTAGCTCAGCCCTCTACAGAAACTGACACTCTCCAACACTACTTCCTTCTCATTCCCGCAATCCGCAATGGCTGCGCATCAAGCTCCGACACGACGCAATCCCGTTGGCGAAGGTCAAGTCGAAGTTATTATGCCATTCCACGAACAGCAACCACCCGTGTATACCGCTTGCGTCGAGCTTCAGCACCCGCAGCCAATATATATGCGGGTCCAGCGATGGCTCAAAGAGCATTCGGCGCAAGACATGTGGCTATCTCAAACTGAGGAGGAGCTACTGCCTTCACAGGCTTCCCGGATCAAGTTCGAGGAGCCACACACCAAGCGTAAATCAGTGGGCCAACGTCATCCCAGGCCACCTGGCAGCCCCTACGATCAAGCCAACCCTCGCCTCCTCGAAGAGCCATGGCCTCAGTCATTCTTAGATGGCAATGATGGAATCGAGGATCGGCGGACAAATGCGACTCACCGCATCTTACATGCCGTGGCAAATATTAGTAGGAGCATCGTGAAAGGCATTCGGAAATGGTTTGGCGGAAGGTAAGGTATGAAAGCTCACTTCTCCGAGCTATTCTCAACTTCCGATATGCCAGAATCTGAGCACTAATGTTCCTGGTCATATTGTCTTCGATATTCTTGCCAACTCTTGTTGTTAGTCCTGATCAATAAGCCCCCCTCCCACAGGAAATTCCCAACTCGATGAAATTCCCGCGGATGACCAATTGGTTGCCAATGATCAAGCCAAAACCAAGAGGCAAAAGCGCGGAGGTTCGGGTCGAGATATCCTCTATGGCGTAGCCAAGGCTGCCAAAGCCTTGAAAGCCTCCATCAAGCCTAAAAACAAGGAGTTACACTCGAAAAGATAGGGGTGATTCAACGGCTTGCATTTCTACAAAGTCTTTTAGACTTGACGTCTTCATGCAGAGTGTAAACACCTTGATAGTTATTTCGCTTTAGCGTGATGCCTCTAGAGTAGTGGTTGCTTCTTCAATGCAAAGTCGTTCTAACACTTGGAGCGTAAACACAGTGCTTCCAGCAACTCACTCTCAATAAGAATCACGAGCCGGTCTTAGGCTCTTTTTCCCATCCCTGTCTTACACTAACTCGACACACTCTCACTTTTCACATATTCCTACTTGTTGCCATTAAAGTCGTCTTCCTCAATGTTACAAATCCATGTCCCATGATGTTATGCGTTCATCTTTAACAACAGCTACCACTTCAGTGGAGTCATTGTATAATCACATCTCGTTCATTGCATACATTCAACTTTCACAATTCGGTTTCGAGATAAGTATATGAAGCCCTCCTTTTCCTTGCTCAAGCTGCTACCCATCACAAAGCTTTTCTGATAAGTTTCCCAATCTGGTATTCTCCAACTCAAAATTCTCAGCAAAAAGCAATCACCAAAACTCTTCCCTGTTCTCAACCATGACCGGACAGCAACACACACTCGGCCCCGGCCGCTTCAGGTCCAGCAAGTCCTCCCACCAGGCGGCTGTACAGCCAATTCTGGAACAGCGAGGCCGCGAGCGTGAAGCTCGCAAAGTTGACTCACGACCACGTGAGACCCAGTCCACTGCAGGAAAGGCCCAGTTCGACGATTTCTTGGCGCCAGGGCAACTACTTCGCGCTGATCAAGACAAGAAACCCAAACGTATAGGTGCTAACTGGGACATTCTTCGTGGGGCGCAAAAGGCTGTCAAGGCGATGAAAGGTTCTAGCGGCAATAGAAAGTCACCCTCAAAGAAATAGGGATGACACAGTCCCCATTTCTCCACACTCTCAAGGCTCTAAGGTTATGAAAATCTAGAGCCTCCATAGATACTCCAATGCATATCCCTGTATCCCCTAAGCTTTCCATGAGTTTCAAGTGAAGTGACTTCCCAAAGACCTGGCCGTCTCAAACCCTTTAATCGATCGACAAAGCGGTGCAACCGCCATTCACTAGCCCGCTTTCACATGATTCCAGTGAATTCAATTACTGTTGCCCAACATTGATGCATAATGCTACGATCAAACTTCCACGGCGTAGCTTCTAGCGAACATATCAATCCCTCTTAGACCCCCGAAGGTGCTTCCAACCACAGACCATTTTGAATCCACCCACACCCGTGGACAGAATGCCATTCTCCCCCAACACCTCGCTTTCCTCTATCGACAATCACCTCTTCGATGGCTTCTCTGATCCACCATCCCCCGGACCACATCATCCCTTCACGATGGTTCAGGAGACAAAGACCATGTTTAAAAGCTCGCCGCCGTGGCATTTGCGACACGACATCCGAACTCCCCTAGAAGTCTTCAACGACGACTGGGCCAGGATTGAACGGACCCAACAATGGGTTTAAGAGCAGCATTCAGTCTTTGGTCAGAATAGACCTAAGCCTGTCCGATATTACCCGGGTTCTGATAACAAAATGCAAAGCAACTACAGACATGGCCCTGGGCTAGGTGCAGTGACAAGGCTTCCATCCAACTCATCGACCGTAGCTGCGACGGACCGATCCTTTGAGGAGCTTCCTTACGCAACGAGAGAGTGCTTTGGCCATGACAGACCGAAGCCAGTGAGACATCACCAAGATGACTTTGTTCTGGCTGATTCAGGACCGTCTAGCAAACGTAAAGTGGAATCTTGTCCATTCTTTGTATGGTCTGTAGGGCTGAGAAGGGCATCAAGACTGCGCTGAAGAAGTGCTTGTCTAAGCGATAAGAGGTGCCTCCTCCGCAATCCCCTCTTTCCCAATATATACCAAAGCGACGCCTTGTTCAGTTTAGACTTTTGCAGTTTCAGCTTACGCAAGGACATTAGCGTATTCTCTTGAGAGAGCTAGGCGGACCAGATCTATATGCTCTTATAACATGCTTCCTTACCTCCAAATGGTTATCATGCTCCATGCAAGGTGATGTGAGAGAAGCTCCCCGTCTTAGTTTCTAAGAGTCGCCAGAGGTTGGTATATTTCGCAAGCCATGGTCCAGGAACATCATTGAGTCCAGCAGTCCAGCTTTTGTGCACTTGATAGACGACAGCAAGGAAGATAAAACGATACTTCCTCGTGTATCAATATAAAATTCGAAAACTACCACCACTGATTGATGCTTGGTATAACATTAAACATTTTTTTTCCTACTCAGTAGACCAGCAAACCTTAGAGACCTGAAATTAATGGTGTCGGTGCCTCGGGAACAAACGTTACTGCGCCTCTCGCAAATGTGGAGGTCAACGTATCAGCCCTAAGATTTCGGATTCAGGCTTCGTTCGCCAAAAAGTCTGGCAACTAACCTTTTAGCGGGAGCCAGTCGATCTGATACTGCAGCGCGTGATAAGGTACGCCTTTAGGAGGCGATGTGATGGCGAAGCGCTCTCTTTTTGATGGCAGCAGTCTGATGAATGTTTGATAGTTCAGGGGGCTGGCGCCTTGGCATGTTTGCTGTGGCTTGACCCGTGGACCGCTCGCACCGCCACATCTTCTGTCTCCACCATCACAAACATCCCAGTGTCTTCATCGACAGAGACGCAGAAAGTAGAAAAGCGTGCCTCTCTGCACGATGCTTCCCCCAATTGATCCATCCACGCTTGAGCAAAATCCAGGCTTCAGCGCACTGTATAAGGACTTGACCACGAGGAAATTCAATCCCGATGGCTCTTCCAAGGACCTCAAGAGGCAGCGAGCACATGCCGAGGTGCAAAAGGTAGGGCTTCTATACTTTTTTTTTTTCAATACGTCTCTTGCATATCGATTTCCTCTCGTCGATCTCCTCCTTATCCATTTAACCACTCATTCAGAAACTTCAAACTGCAAGGATCGAAGCCGCAAAGTCCCAGATTCTACGTGCTAGCCTAGTCGATCTCCCATCTAAGTCTGATGGCCTACCTCCAGAGGTTTGTGTTCCGCTCCTAGCATCGCAAGCGACTCTCAAATTAACTCTCGCAGCTTCACGAAGTAATCGAGATCATTTGCGCCCAGCTGAACGGTCAAATACCACCAGAAGATCGCGATATACTCCAGGATGACACTGAATACTTTCTCGTGAGTCACTATCACCTCTGCTTTTTTTGGGTTTCCCAGGTCTCACAAAGAAACAATAGGAAAACATCGCCCCAGTCTCCGCAGCCGTGTCTGCCAACCTCACTGCCACCGCTGAACATCTCACCCGCATCGCCAACCCATTATGTACGCCCCTTTCCCCTCCTCTTTCCTACCCAAACCACCTTTCTAAACCTCCTTCCAGCCTCCGATCCCCTAGACCCAACAATTCTCCCCAGCGCCACGCTCTCCCTCCTCGACGCCAACATCGCCTTAACCGACGACCTAACCACCACCCGCCACTCCCTCGCCACCCTCGCCGCAACTCTCCTAACCACTCACACGACCCTCCTAACTTCGCTCATCCGCATCCTAGAGCAGACCGTCCACGGCGCCGTATCCCGCGGCACGCGAGCCCACGCAGAGCAGCTAGCCGTGAAAGCCGATGTTTTGAACGCACAGGCTAGGTATGCCCCCCCGCCCCCCCGGCTCCTTTCTCGGTTCTTTTTTCTCCATCCTCCACTTGGCAGGGATTCACGATGAATCACACGTCGACCTGTGCTACTGAATTGGACTGACTGTTCTGCAGCATTCACGCACTCACCCACCCCCTTCCCGCACCGCTTGCAGAGTCGCTGCAGGAGTACTCCGCTGCGATGGAGAAGGAGCACATGCGGTTGAAGACGAGAGAGCGGGCGGCGCTGAAGATGCTGAAGGCGTATGAAGACGCAGGTGCGAAGGGGATGGCCGAGATTGCGGAGAGATTTGCGGAAGTGGGAAGAGAGGTGGAGAGGGTGAGAGGAGAAATTGAGCGGTTGGAGCAGGGTGGCAAGTAGGTAGGAGGTAAACAGCGTAGGCTCACAAGCATGTGTATCTCAAATCACAAGCAACAGAGCAAAAGTGAAGAAGTCGGAAAGCCCCAACGGGCATATATGGCCAAAACTATAGACGCCCCAAAGTAAATAAAGACATTTCTTTAGTACATAGCCCCATGCGGGCCGCAACAGCTATAAACGCGTGCCGTATGTGTTCCGCCAAAAAAAAAAAAAAACTCCATAAAACGCCGTCGGAAATGAGCTTCGCTTTTCCATCGTAGTTCTACATTTGCGTGTCGCAGGGGCTTAGCCCTGATCGCAGTCGTGTTCCGTCACCGCCGGGACGCCGGAACGTGTATGCCCGGCCCCTCTGCCTCTCTCACACTAGCGTCTTGCTGGGTGATACTGTCGTGTTATTGATAGTTTGGGCGGTATATGTCTTCATTCACTCTTCTTCCCACCGTCTAGTCTTTCGAAGTAGGGCTCCATGAGTTCTAAGCAGTTCGGTCGCTCTGCGTCGCACTTGGGGAAGTTGGCGACGAAATCTTTATCCTGGTACATGCCCTTGGCGTTGTTGCCGGTTGTGTCGATGGTATACGAGTTGAAGGTTCGCTGGGGGACGAGGGCGAGTTTGGCTAGGATAGTACCATGCCATCTATACGGCATCGAGTTAGCCAATCGCTTAGGGAGTAGGGGAGAATTAATGAGATAGATAGTGGAATCCGTGAGTCTTTAGAGGGCATACTCACTGCACTATATGCTCTAGCGCGTGCCCTTCAGCCTTCTGAAAATTATAACTCCGGTACAACGGGTCGAACCACGCGTCCAAGAAATACTTCGCCCACTCGCCCCTCCTCACAATGAAGCTGGATTGCGAGAGACCATCATGGTCCTGTGAAATGACAAAATCTATACGATCGCCTTTGAGGTGATCAAAGGTCCGGATGACGCTGTCTGGCGGCACAACCGGCTCATTGGTGATCATCAGTGACTCAAGGCGCTCCTTATTCATTATGTGGTCGATTAATGACAGTTCTTGATTCATTATAAGGGCCGTAGGCTCCAGATACCAGGCGAAGGAGGCCCCCGGGTATTTGGTCATGGCATGGCGGACGGCAGGAACTTTACTCCAGGTGAGAGGCTGATCATTGAGGAGGGAACGGTAGTCAGTAGCACTGGCAAAGAAGGTTGCGTAGCCTGTATAGTGGTTAGTTCTGGGCCAGTTGTTGATCTACCAGAAAATCTAACCTTGTCGCATCGCGTAATCATTCCTGTTCTTCTTGATCTTCTCCACGAATTCCGCTTCTGCACTCATCGGGAAGACAGTCACTATGACCACCGGTGCTGACCCAGCGGGTATGTAGTCGGCCGACGACCCACCCGAAGAAAACATGTAGGTGAGGAAACATATGATGCTGAAGCAGCCCGCGATGAGGATGGCTAAAAATCGATAGTCGCGCCGCCGAAAGGCTCGAGGCAGATTGAAAGAGCGTGAGTTGCGCATGGCGTACGGTGGAGGGCGCGACGACTTGCGAGGCGGCATGGCGAAGTGCATGTTCGAGTGAATCCAGGAGGTGAAGGCCAGATGTCAAGCTTCGCGTAGCGCGGGGGGGTTTTGAGGTAGCGACTGGATTCGCAGAAGGACTGAATCACGACACCATGTCTGAGGCTTTCCGGGCGCGACGCTGAGCCTGTTCTCTCAGCGCTGTCGAGGAGGGGGTAGGAAAGGGAGCGGTGCGTGAAATTGCAGACTCGTCGGTGGTGTCTGCCCGATGCTTGGCAGTCAGATTCCAAGGAGATTGGGGCTAGATCTGCCCCTGGCTCTCATGCCGGCCGCCATCACCACCTTCTGCAACGAGTGTGCGAGTCTCAACGCCAACTGAAGTCTGCATCTCTGTCGTATGGACCATGGTACAGGCCCCGGGATCGCGTGTGCGTTAAGCTTCAATTCAAGCTTGTTTCTGATCGGCTTGAAACGATGGGCACACGCGTCTGCTGACAAGCCATGGGTGCTGGCAGGTCTCGGCGTGGCTAGACTCCTCGCGGGACTACTCTGAACCTTGGACGGTATCTCCAATTAGGCGTACTGTATTGACCCTATTCGCCATGTCCTCATGGTTGTCTACCATAGCCACGAGCGTGTTGCGATTGGACGAATGGCGTTTAGAGTATTGAACATAGCATTCTACTCGCATTAACGCCCGTTCGACAACACCACAGCGTCCTCTTTCACGAACTTTCACAGCGGCAGTGAAAAGTGTATAGTCTCCAGTACCCAGGTACAAAGGTACGGTCGGGATAGGCCTAAATCTATATCTGGAACCCGCGGAACAGGTGCCGAGCACATGGCAAATCGGCGGTTGATCGACTTATCACTGATGACGTTACCTGCCGTCACAGCAGACGGCATTGTGGCATTGTTATTTCCGATGGCTATTAGGTGCCCTTCTTTACAGTATATTTCTAGTTCTCCAATTCTTATTCATATCGAACCATTATCTACTTCAATCCTTCAACATCAAAATGGTCGAAAAAGTAATTCAATTGAAGTGCAGCTGCAATGAGTACCCCTGGGGACAAAAAGGCTCCGAATCCTTTGCCGCACGTCTCTGTGCCAAAACTCCGGGAACGGATTTCAAGATAGATGAAAACAAACCATACTCTGAGATGTGGGTGGTTCCCGATAACCGTGGCTGAGATGTGCAAATGCTGATGGAGTTATAGGTGGATGGGCACATACCCGGAGCTTCCATCTTACGTCCTCAAAACAGGAGAGGATCTCCAGGATGTCCTCGATGCCAATTCCACAGAACTTATTGGGCGAAGTATACCCAAGAAATTCGGTCATACGAAGCTTCCATATCTTCCCAAAGTCCTCTCCATCGCGAAAGCACTTCCACTACAGCTGCACCCAGTACGTCTGTCATGCTCTTTACTTCTCAGCTTCTAACCCAGATCCAGAACAAAAGCCTAGCCGCTGAGCTTCACTCCCGCGATCCGTCTCAATTCACCGATCCTAATCACAAACCTGAGATCGCTCTCGCCCTCTCCGACTTCGAAGCGTTTGTTGGTTTCAAGCCCCTGAAAGATATCGAAAGTCTCATGCAACTCGCACCTCTCCAGCCTTACATGCCACTTATCAAAAAGCCAAGATTCGATGACCAGACCCTCAAGCACGTAGTCAAGACGATGCTCATGGCGTCGGACGAGGATATCTCCAAAACGACTGCTGCGCTCCTCAATATTCCCCGTGACTCCTTCGGGGAAGAAACATACATCCCAGACATGATCCCACGTCTAGCGGAGCAATATGACCAAACCGACCCAGGCATCATCGTCGCGCTTATCACAATGAACTACATAACCCTGAAACCCGGCCAATGCATCTACATCCCAGCCGATGGCATCCACGCTTACCTCTCTGGCACGATCATCGAGTGTATGGCACGCAGCAACAACGTCCTCAATACAGGATTCTGCCCTCGCGGCGACCGAAACTCCGCAGAGACCTTCTGTTCGTGCTTGACGTTTACACCTCATGCTGCGGATGAGGCCATTCTCGCCGACGAGAAATTCAGTAAGAGCAAGAACGGGAAGACCAAGCTGTACTCACCGCCATTGAGCGAGTTCAGCATCCTAGCGACGGAGCTGGGAGACGGAGAGCAAGAGCACATTGAAGCGATAGAAGGCCCGAGCATATTTATCTGTACGCAAGGCGAGGGGATGCTGGAGGCGAATGGGAAGAGTTATGAGGTTAAGGAGGGATACATTTTCTTCGTGGGAGTGGGAACAGAGATGGACTTTGTAGCAAAGAAGGGCCTCCAAATCTTTACTGCGTTTGCGGAGTAGGTAGATGGGAACAGGTTGGCCTCGTGAAGTATAAGATGGTTGTATCTATATCGAATTGATATATAAGCACCTGGGATGGCAGTTCGACCACATTCAATATGAAGGGTATCACTCAGAATGCCGCCAAGAAGCTGTTGAATTATGACATTTCAGTCTTGCTATTCTTTCCGTGCAACTTCGTGTGGCGCGATAGAGGGGAGGTTCAAATATGGAGCATATCGGACTTACCGTAATCGGACTAGCGTGTTATTATCCGATCAGACCGTTGTTCGTTCCTTATCACCACACTTCATCAACAGCAATCTTCCAAGACATACGACATTTCACAGCCCAGCTTAGTGAATCAAAGTACAGCCAGTGAGTACCATCAACGCTGATTAAAACCTACTTTCTCATCTGATACATAGAGTCTTACCCTTCAACTCTTGAATATCGTCCATCCCTTTAGGATTTCTGTATCGTTCAGGCTGTCAATCCATCAATTTGAAGTCGTAAGACGTATGCATCTAAAAATCAAAAAGATTGAACAAGCGCCTCCAAAAATCTAGCCTTTTAGATCAATACTAGAAAATATCCGACACTTCCTCGTTCCGATTTCTCCCCTATTTATTTATTCCCTCATCTCCTATCTCATCACACAAAATTTTTTGAAGTCCTCTTCTTCAAGACTTTTCCCAACACTTCAAAGCGGCCTTAAGGTCCAGCTCAAAATGCCAGCCAAAAAGCGAACCGCGCCATCCCGAGCTCGTCCCTCCTCCGAACTCCACACTCCAGCCAAACCACCGCAGCCACGTCGACGTCCCAACTTTGCGGCCATCCAGCTGCGCTTCGTCGCACTGATCTCGTACGCGATCAGCTTCGAGCACCTATACTCCCACCCGAACAAGATAAACCAGGGATTCGGAGGCCACTATCAGTTCCTGACAAACATAAGTATGAACGTCGCCTCTCCAACAAACTCACGGATATACACTGACCCATAATCCAGCCCTCGTCCTCGCAGCCGCCGCCTCCGTCCTCGGCGCCCTCGAAATCCTCAACGCCCCCCGTCTGATCCAATCCCTAAAAGCGCGCATCCTGTTCCTCGCCACGCCGGTACGCTTCCCATCCCCTTCTTAATCACACTCCCCTTTTCCCCCACCCAACTCACTAACATCCCTACTCCCAGCTCTCCCTCTTGATAACAGCAACCTACTGGCCGCTCTACCTCCTCCGCCCGGCGGTTCTAAAAGACACTACCATCGCCCCCTTCGCCCCGCTAAAGAAAGACATCGGCTTTCACCTCCTCCCCGCTCTCTTCGTGCTCGCAGATGTGATCAACTTCACACCGAGACGGTACGCCCCCTCGCCACTGCGCGCGCTAGGTGTCTTTGGGACGTTTTTGGGGGGCTATGGGGCGTGGCTGTGGCTGTGTTGGAGCAAGAATGGGATCCCACCGTATCCGGTTCTGGAGAAGATGGATGTGGGGACGATGGCGGGATTGGCCGTGGCCGTGGCGGGGGTGTTGGGGGGGTTGAGCTGGGGGGTGGAGGGGTTGTGTTGTGTCTTGGATCAGGAGTAGGGGGATGGGGAGAGGGGGTGGCAGAGGGGAAGGCGGAGAGGGGAAGGGGGACTGGGGAAGGGAGAGGTCTTTGGTCACTTTAGTGGGATGAATGTTGACATGTGAAGGGTTGGGGAGTGGTGGTTTGTCCTATAAGACTATAGACTGGAGAAGGTGTAGAGTAGCGAAGTAGCGAAGTAGCGAATGTATTGTGCGGTATGCCGTGCTATGATGTGTCTCCAAGCGAAAGTAATCGAGCATCTATCCCATGAGCTTTTCCATCCCAACTCTATAGCGTAGCAAAGAACGTAGCACCGTGTAGTTCCTAAGCCAAGTCAGAGAACAATGTTGAACTAATTTTATAAAAGTTTGGAGGCACTTACGTGATACAGTCATGGCATCGTCCAGCATGAACATGATTGAGAGTTATAAGGTGCTCCAGAACTCCATGGGCGTCTTGCCATCATGTTGACTAGGCAGGGCATGGCGAGCCAGCTCTTGCTCGAAGCCTAACTTTTTAGCGGCTTCTAAGATCTTTTCCTTTCGGTCGATAGATTCTTGAGAAGGGCCATGGGGTGTAGACGTGTTGTGTTTGTCGAGGTTGGCTTGAGTGAGAGGGGAGGGTTGGTTCTTGGAGTCGACTTGAGATTGAGTTGGAGTAGGTAGTGGAGCTGGAGTGGACGGTGGAGTGTTACCACGGTGATGTGAGTCGGTGGTATGAAGGGAGCTTGGGCAGTTGGCCTCCGATCTGTGAGCGTGTTAGCCAGTGCCCTTATGTCTCGGCGCAAGCAGAAAGAGGTGAGAATGCATTCGGGAAACGACGGAAGAACACAAGCACCGCACGAAATAGAGTCGCCAAGTCAGAGGAGTTCTGGTGAAGACAAGGACCAAACGACGATGATATACAGGTATGAGAATATAGTAGAGAAGTGTGGTGAGTGAATAGAATTCGTACGATGAGTGGTCATCAACTCCATTATGACGGCCAGTGCTGATGGGGGTTTGGGACTCCATGATAGCCTAATAGAGCTGTTCTAGAGTGCCGGGATGTCTCTGGAATAATTTTGAAAATGATCAGTCAAGCAAGTCCCGCGTATGAGTGTTTAGGAAAGGAATAATATGCTCGGCTTGTTTAAGACGAAGCATCTTGACTGCCTTGGGGGGCAACTCTTATAAAGGGCTCAAGAGCTTGACCATCAAGGATCTGGCCCAGCACATTGAGTGCGGACGCCCAGATGGCAGCACGCTATATCTCATGTGAGAAGAAACGTGGCGATGGCTTCTTTTACGAGCTTGTCACGGCAGAAGGAATGCTGAGGCCAATGAGTGCGATTCATCTTAGGGTTGCACAGCCAGAAGCCGACCAAAAGCAGCGCCACGACGGCCCCGATGCGCAGGGAGCAGGTAGAAGTATAAGCCGTTTATGCGAGCGGTGAACAGCTGTATGTGGGTTGGTAGCTTTCAGTGTAATGTTAGTGTAAGATTCCGTGTAGAAAGCCGATCTAGGAGGCCTGATTGGCACAACGCAAGATTCAGAGTGTAAGGTACTTGTAATGTAGTGTCTGGCTGGGGCGTTGCCGGAATAGCTTTAATGTCGTTGCATCCAAATCCCTTAACTTACATTCCTGTAGGCGCGGACACCCGCTGAGGCGTCCGGCCCTGCCACCCTACCCGGCCTCGAAGCAAGCAAACGGCTAACTAACCGCGTTCATCCCCCACGCATCCTCGGATAGTCTTTGATCGTCGTGGCCCCCCTGTCAGACCCGCAGTTCACCAGCCGGCAGTCCACCAGTCCTGTGCACGCTGGTCCCTATGAAATCCGAGGCTCGACGCTACGGGACGCTGCCGGAGCGGTAAGCCGCACCACCGTACAGTCCAATAGTCCTGGAGGACAGTTGATGCGCACAGACGATAAACTGCCCCCGAGGTCACTTTATCGTCTGTGCGCAGCATTCCAAGGGCTGAAATCTTGGAAGATTGCTTTTCTGCGTACAATAGCGCCTTCACACCGTCGTTGATCGGGGGCGGTTGGGTCGTGCGGCTCATCGCTTTGGTGACTAATCTGATCCGGTCAGGAGTAACTATAAGTATCCGCGACCTTCGCATCACGCTCTAAAACTTCGAAGTGGCTGGTTGCCTGCTCGATGCCTCACACCTGAGCACAGACAGTACGGCCTGTTGCCGCTTTTCTCCATGGCTCCCACGCAGCACACGCCACCCACCCGTCTACTGACCTGCAGCCACAGCGTGCAGAGACGGCACAAGGGAGGTGCTTGTATGCATGTTTGAAATCGTCAGCAACCTGGAGCCATGCGAATCGAACTTATGTTCCGCTCTTGGCCCAAACTCCCGTTGCGGAAACAGACACGTCGTCGAGTCTCAGCACACAGGTCGTACGCGCCGGCAGCATCGTGAACACAGATCTTCCACCACGCCGTCCTGAACGTTGATCACACGACAGCGTCAGTAGTGCCATATGTCTTTGACCATGCATATTGAGGCGCAAGTTCCAGCCTTACCTTGACCTACCTGGACCTTCATTGCGTTCCCTTTGAGAAAAACGCGATTCCACCCGGCGCTATGCACCAGGCCCCGAGTATGTCCAGAAGTGAAAGCTTGCATAGCGAGCGATGCCGCTCCCCACAATTGAGGACCAGGGTTGACACAGCGGTGATAGCTTGGCAATAGTAGCCGCACTTTCATTCACTCATCGCATCTCTTCTTGACTATTTCCCGTCAGCTTTTCAACAAATTAGACGCAGGACAAATAATCGAGACGCTTCCACTGTTACCTCAGTTCTCAAGTAATTGAATTTGTATACTTAAATCTCATCGTGTGTTCTGATGGTTTTCCCTCGCTGAGTAAACGATGATTTTATCATATTTTCGGTTGACCAACCTGTCAAGAAAAATAGACTCCAAGAAACACCCACCTCAACTCAAACATTACCCGCCCCCTCCCTCTCCGAATGCGTCTGCCGATACTTCTCCGAACTCAGCTCCTTCGCAAGCCCACTCTGCATATGCCCCGAGCTATGCGGGAGCCAATTAGGATCCTTCGCCTGTACACCCTTCTTCACCTCCGGGTCCTCGCCCTCGATTACGGTATCATGATCGCTACCAACACCAGCACCGTTGACCTGATTTCCAGCAGTGACAACCTGCTGCCTGTTGCTGCTCCGCCGCATAGGCCCACCCGCTTCAAGCGCCGTCTCGATATTTCCAATGTTGAAGTCGACCTCGACGTCGCCTTCGCCGGTGAGATAGAGGTACCAGTATGGTAGGCCAACGAAGACGGCGCCGCCGACTATGTTTCCCAGAGTGGTGGGGATGAGGGATTTCCAGATGTAGTAGCCGACGCTCATTGGGGCGCCTTCCCAGATGCCCATGGGGACGAAGTACCTAGTTGTGGCATCAGAACTAATTTCTTTCGCGGTACAAATCTGAGGAAAGAGATGACGCGTACATGTTCGCAACAACATGATCAAAAGCACAAGCCACGAACGTCGCCGTAGGCCACCAGATCGCCGTAATCTTACTCATGATCTCACGACTGCTAATACTCAGGAAGACAGCAAGACAGACGAGCCAGTTCGCCGCGATGGCTCGCAAGAAGATCTGGTGCCATTGCGGATTTTGCGCCTTTTGGACTGCGAGATTGATCGCGGCTTCGGTATAGCCTGGAGTTTCGGAAAAGAGGCCGCCGTAGCCGGTGATGATGGCCATGAAGAAGAGCATGCCGCCGAGGTTGCCGAAGAAAGAGATGACCCAAATTTTGAGGACGTCAATGATGGAGACACGGCGGTGGAGGTAGGCGACTGTCATGAACTATGCTTGTGAGATACGAGCGTTTAAGGATGATCGAAGGGCTATCATACCATGACGTTGCTCGTGAAAAGGTCCGCGCCGGTTAGTACGATCATCACTAGGCCGACGGGAAAGAGTAGTGCTCCCAAGGTGCGAATCAACCCGGGACTACATAAATCAGTCATCGAATTTTGATCTTCGCCAAAGGTCTAGAATGGCTTACGCGTTTGCCTGGTACCATGGAGAAGCATTCGTACTGGTCAAGACTGCACATCTGGAACCAAAGTAAGCAGGTTGGTCGCAAGACATAGATAGAACTCACTTACCCGAATCCAAGTAACGGCCCGGCCATACACGAGTTGACGAACAACTTGTCAAGCCTCATATGAGCCTTCTTTGTGCCTATGCGAGAGCATAGCTCGACCGTTTGCTGAGTTGTGAATGCATCCATTCTATGAGATTACGCTCAGTGTCTGTTTCGCGAATTGAGGCAATACTTTTGGAGGACGCAAACTGGGAAACATTGGAAGAAAAGAACGAAGGTTTATTAAGACGCATGTCTGTGAGCCTGATTTGAGTACTGCATATATTCTGGAGAAGGCCTCCACGGGTACGTGCTCCAGTAGTCTACCGAACGAATCAAAACATGCTTTGTACTGCACCGGGGACGATCGCATCGAGCAGATCTCCATATTAGATCCGATGGGAATTCAGAATTTCATAAGGTCAAGCGTGGAGATAATTTCCAGATGGTATTACTGGCTGGTGATAAACCTCCTGTATTGTTCCCGAAGTAGATACTATGTGGAAGCACCCCTGCAAAGGATCACGGCAATCTGCCATCGATCTTGTGTAGAATCTCAAGCAATTCCCATCACAGTGGTGCGGATTTCCGGAGAAGCATGAGATAGAAACAGATTTGACGTCACTACCCGACTTTTGGGAGCGATAGGAAAGGTGCCACAGTGCTAGTGCGAATACTGAAGCGCTGATAAGCACCCACTTTGCTATGCAGTGCTGTCGATCTTCTCAACAACACACTTCGCGGAATGATGTCAACACTGGGAACATTAGAGTGTGTGAAGTGCTCACCAAAGCAGTTGGAGCCCGAGACGGTTATCGACAGTGATGAGATGGAAACCTTGCGAAGGCTAGAAACCAATGTCTGGGTTGAGTCATTGGTGATGTCTGGATCATCACACTGTGGATACAATATCGAGGAGTGGGATAGCTGTATTGTAATCTCAACTTTGTATTCCATCGAAGCGTCAAAGGTCGACTCTGATATAGTCAGCTAACCAACTTCAAACCCAACCTTTCCCAAGGGTATTCAAGTAAAACTCCATGCCAAAACGCCAGACTCCTAATGATGTTAAGCTTGATATAGCCAGGAAACAGCTACGCCTTGGCTTTCCCTTTTCCTTTGGATTGAACTTCTTCCGTGATTGTGTCGTCAACCTCTTCTTCGTCGCTTTCGCTCATGAATTCGTCGTCTTCGTCCCAGCCAAAGAATGACCTCGCTTGCCGCTTTTCTGCTGCCTTGGAGCCTGTCGCTTGAACATCCCCCATTCCCTCGCTCTCACTCCCCTCACTTCCCTCAGATCCTGCGCCAGAAGTGTCGCTCTCCTTCTCGGCCAAGGCGTTCTTGATCTCCCCAGCCTTGTATGCAGCAATAACTGCATCTCTCGTCTTCTGCTCTGCCTCCTCCTTGTCCTCAACCCACTTGCCATCCAACCGAGCAGTCTTGCCGCTCCGTATCTCGTCCTCCTTTCGGTCCGCTGCGTCAACGATAGCTTCCCAACGCTTCATCTTCTCCTCTCGCTCCTTCTTGTCCATATCCGGCTTGACGGCTAGGTACTCAGCCAGCGCCTTTGCCTCGGTCACAGTACGTAGCCTGCGGCCGTCGAGGTTTCGAGAGGATCCATTATTCTCGCCCTGGCTGCGCTTCTTTCGCGATGACATGCGACCACCAGCGGCACGGAGCTGGGAGCCGAATCCACCTTTTCCTCCACAAAGAGGAGCGGACAGACGCAGCGGAATGAAGGCATCGTCGGGGGATGATAGAAGTGATGTGAGCGGTTCTGAAGAGTGTGGCAATAGTTGCTTGTTGGAGGTGGTGGTGAGGATCAGACGGTTGTTCGCGACCTGGGGTATCCGTTCCAACAATGTAGCAGCGAGGTCGCTAATGGTGCTAGAAGCGTCTATGGGAAAGGAGAGCGTTGAAGGGAGGTCGAGACCAGGGAATGAGGTGAGGAGGATGTTGATTTGCGCCATGTTGGATGAGTGTCGGTAGAGATCTACGAAACTAATGACAAAGGCGCTTTGTGCGAGACACTTCTCCCGAACGTGAGATGGTTGAGCCTCGTTAATAGTGTATCTGAGCGAGTGAGTGTTGCTTTTTGATGTGTAAGGGTTATGAATGGAGGAGGCGGAGAACGAGATGGCGAAGGTGAGGCTGGTCATTCGGTTAAATTTTGCCAAGGCCGCACGGACCATCGCACTTCTATGGATTCTCAAATTCAGCTTCAACTCCGCAGCGACGACATCACGACCGGATCTCTCCAACAATTCCTCAAGGACCGCCAAGATGTAGGATATACCTTCATCTGAAGACGGAAACAAAGCTGATGGATTGTTAGGCTCATCCCCAAGGCCGATCGCAAGAAGATCCACGAGTATGTCCCCCTCTGAAATTCGAACCTCAATTCCATATGATAGCAAACAGCTCCGCTAACACGTTCATAGGTACCTCTTCCGTGGTATGTAATTCTGGACAATCATAATATCATCCAGCGCAATGCTGTGATTTCAAGAAGGATAGGCTGACACACGGTCACCAACAGAGGGCGTACTCGTCGCGCAGAAGAATTTCTACCTGCCCAAGCATGGCGAAATCGACACAAAGAACCTCGTAAGAAACGACGCTACCCATTCGACCCGGACCATAATATTGATGCGCGGTGGCAGTTCGTGATCAAGGCCATGCAGTCGCTGAACTCGCGCGGCTACGTCAAGACCCAGTTCTCGTGGCAATACTGTATGAACCCTCGAGCAAGGCGAATCGGAAACCGGAGATACTGATAGGACTAGACTACTACACCCTCACTCCCGAGGGTCTCGATTACCTCCGCGAATGGCTCCACCTCCCCGCTGAGATCGTGCCCCAGACGCACATCAAGCAGCAACGCTCGCACGCTCCGCCGCGCGGCATGATGGGTGGTGACGAACGTCCCCGTCCCGGTGGACGTGGTGGCCCCCGTGGCGACCGTGAGGGTGGCTACAGACGTCGTGATGCTGGCGAGGGCGGAAAGGAGGGAGGTGCGCCGGGAGAGTACAGGCCCGATTTCCGTGGTGGCTTCGGTACGTCCAACTATCAATCAGATATCTGACTACGTGCTAATTTCTTCAAGGCCGTGGCCGCGGTGGCCCCCCACCTTCGTAGTGGACTACTTCTCGCCTCCTAATCACTCACACCTCATAACATTCTGCTTTTCAAAATTCGGGATTGGGTCGGACGGTAGCGTGTTCGGCTGAGTGAGAGAAATTGCCGGGGACGTATAGGTCGAGTGGGCAGTTGACACTGCAAAGAGATATCACATGTATTCGTGGCATAACAATACAGATGCTGATGCTCGTTGATGATCATGTCTTTTTCGTGAGATGTGCTACTGATGGTGAACACAGAATCAATGGTGACGATTCTCTACTCTATATACAGACATGCACCTTGATAGACACCCCCAAAGCCCCGGAAAGATCTACTTAAGCACCAACCTGCCAACCAGTGTTCCACGTAAGCCTTCTCTCCGCCCTCATTCGATCATATCTTAGCACAGCCTGCAGCAACACCTGAGCCCCCAACGCACAATCCTCCGGACTCGTATACTCCCTCGGATTGTGGCTAATCCCATCCCTACACGGCACGAAGATCATACTCGTCGGCACCCGCTTCGACGTATACACGCTATCATGCCCAGCTCCACTCACCATCTCCATCGTTAACTTCTCCGCCTCCGGCCCCAACGCCGACCCCGCGGCCTCCGTTACCGCGTGGATGCAGTCCGGATGGAACTTCACAGCGGGCGACACGCTATCCGTCGTAAAACTCACCTCACACGGTCGGCCAGGCGTGCACCCATCACTGATCCCATCCACCTCCTCCCCCGCCGCGATCCTCGCGAAATCAGCCAGCACATCCGCCTCCAGCATATCAACCGTACTATCCGCCGGCGCGCGGATATCAAGACTAAATCGCACGCTCCCGGGCACCGTATTCGTGCTCCCGGGCTTGAGATTCAGAATCCCCGTCGACGCCAGCGCCCCCCTCGCCGTCGCCAATCGATGCGAATGCAGTATCATCTTCGCCGCCGCGAGCAGCGCATCCGCCCGGTTCTCGAAATCCGTCGTGCCGGTGTGGCAATCTTGGCCCGTGACGGTGACGGTGTACCAGCGGTAGGCTTGGACGCCTTTGACGATGCCGATTTTGCGCGACGTGGACTCGAGGAGGGGGCCTTGCTCGATGTGGAGCTCGAAGTGGGCGGCCATGGGGACGGCGTTGTGGGAGGCGGGGACGGTGCCTAGGTAGCCGATGCGGGAGAGCTCCGAGGAGAGGGTGGCGGTGCCGGGGTGCACTTCGCGGAGGGAGTGGGCGGTGGAGAGGGGGATGTGGCCGGACCAAACGCCAGAGGAGACCATGGAGATGGGGAAGCGGGCGCCTTCTTCGCTGGGGAGGGATTTAGTGGTGTAGTTTTGGGGGCAATGGATAGAGCACGGGGTATATATTAAGAGTTCAGGGGCTCTTGATGTGATGAGGGAAATGTGCTCGAGTGTAATGAGAAAATACATACTTTGTCCAATTGACAACCCCAACAGGATACTCGGTTTCCACCCAGTTGTCTGCAAGAACTCTGAGCATTTCCACGCCTGCGGTGACGCCGAGGATGCCGTCGTATCGGCCGCCTGTTGGCTGTGTGTCTAGATGGGAGCCCACAAAAGTTGGAGGACCATCGTTCCGTATGCCAGGTCGAACAGCAAAGATGTTGCCCATTTCATCGATTGTCGTGTTGCATCCAAGAGCTTGCGTCGCTTGGACGAACCAGTCTCGAGCTTTCTTGTCCGCGTCCGAAAGGGATAGACGAGACATGCCTGTTTCGGTAGATGCACTGGGATGGTCAACTTCATGGTCGTATCTGCATTGAGAATGCGTATGAAAAAGCGCATTGAAAATCGAGATTTGAAATAAGAAATCATGCAACATTTGAAGTTTGAGAAATTATAACGAAAGCCATCCCTCACCTTCCCCACTTCTGCCCTTCACCCCACTGGGACGTGAAATGGATATCCTCCATGAGCCTGCTCTGATTCACTTTCAGGCTCGAAAGAGTTTCCTCGTTCATTTCCTTCGTATGTAGCTGCCATCGCGGAGAGCTCGAGAATGCCCTGCATGAAATTGGTCTTAAGTTGGAGCGCACAGCTCCGAGACGAGAACAGCTCCTCCCCGCCACGCGAAAAGCTGCTGTAGAAAGCTTCACCCCAAGTATCGCCATTCTGATAGAGTTCACTGGATTCAGAATTCCATGGGGAGTGCAATTGATATAACACGCGAGCTGCTTGCTTTGTTTGGTCAGTGCTGAGATGGTGGCATGATGCAGCGGGGAGCTCCACGAGCCGATAAGGTTCCTATCAGCATCACCCCAGTAGCTCGCCTGATGTCACGAGAAAGGATTTTGGGAAAGTTTTAAGAGGCTAGGCATAAGTCATGATGCTGTGTTTTGGGCCTTGCTTTCAGAGAATTTTTACCTTTCCAATGCATCGAACCGCCTTGAAAATATGGGATCAGTAGCGTACATCAATTCCCCCTCGGAAGTCTTTGAAGCCATAGAAGCTCTTCATTCAACTTGAAGCTATAACTGTAAAGATATTGTATGATAAGCTAGAATGGACCTAAATGTGCGAATGTCTCTGTTGCACGGCGGTTTTTCAATATTTCTTTTAAAAAAGGGAACTTGAATGGGCGGTAAATAGTATGCCACCAACATAACGCTACGCCCTTGACTACATACATCATAATCCGGATATCTTACTGGCAAACCTCAAATATTTGAAATCGAACAGCCCAAGACTTTGAACCTTTCATACGCCTTAAAGGTCCATCTAAAGCCACTTAGAGAACCACCTGATCGCTTGCTCCTTCGCATCATCGGCGCCTTTCTCATCGACCGTTCCGGGTCTCGCCCTCGCTGCAAATCCATGGACACAGCCCTTGTACGTGACGAACTCGTAGTTGTAGCCGTTGTCTCCATTTCCTGTCGCACCATACTTCTCCTTCAGCTCAGCCTCAGCAGCATCCATCTTCGCCGTCGACCAGTTGAAGTCGAGTTCTGCGTGCGCCAGCGAGTATGGCACCTTGTAAGTGGTAACGGCGGCCACGACCTGTTCCGGGCCCTTGAGGGCAGACGGATGCGCGCAGAACTGCGCATCGATCAACCGTTCCGAGCCTCCTTCTACCGCCGGCTCCACGCAGAGGTTTGTGCTGCCGTATCCACCCCAGCAGAATCCACAGACGCCGAGCTTGCCGCCCGGTGGGATGTCTGCCTTCAGCTTGCGCGCATATTCGAGTTCGCTCTTGAAGATGGCGGGTTTGTCGGGAGCCGCTTTGAGCATGAACGGGATGAAGTGGCTCGCCGCGTTGATACCTGCCCAGATTCGCGATAGTTGTCCAAGAAGATCCCACCATTTCACTGGCGCCATCACATTGTCCATGTGGACAATGACGGCGGGCTCCACACCATGGCCGGGGATGATGTCTGGGACTAGGACGCGATGGCCAGTGCGGAGGGCGTAGTCGTCGGCGAGGAGCTTGTTGTTGAGCAACTTGAGACCGAAGGCGTCGGTGAGGAAGAGGATGGTAGATTTAGAGGTTGACTCGGAGGGAGGAGCTGCGACGTAGGTGTTGATGCCGTAGAGGGGGGTGAGTGTACCTTTGGGCTCGCCTTTGGCTGCGCCGCCTCTGAAACAGTCGGGACAGGACATGGTGGGTAGATGACAGGCCAATTGGGTGGGTGGCGAAACCTTTCGCGGCGAGGGTGGAGTTTATAAAGATGGAGTGCGTCAATATGTTGATGTGTGGCTTCGCATGCGGTCCCCACCTCGCATCCGGCGATAACGGCAATACAACAGGCCTCGGACGACGTTAGTACCGAGGAAGTTAGCCGGGCTCTTTCCTCCCTCTTGCACCAGTCAGGCCATTCTCCAATACGAAAGTCGTTGTCCAGATTTGCAGGAGCGGCGCAAAGTCGTTCCGCTAAAAGGCGATAGGTGCAGAAGAACCTAGCGTCATTCTTTACCTATTTTCTTATAGCGCTGATAGGTAGGATTCCCATCTCTAATTCGCTTCAGTACCGCATATGAAGTTCTTCGGTATATAGTAGCTCCGAAGACTCTCACCGACACGCTGATTCCCAAGTCTTGTTCTAGGAGCACTCACACGGTTGCTCCATCATTCTCACAACTAGTTGTCGGGGCATCGGGTTGCCTGTGAGACCGAGTGCTCTTGCGTACGTGCTTTGGAGGTGCGAGAGAGAGGCGCGCGACGGGGAACTATACGGCACGGGGCATGAAAAAGGTGGTATTTTATACTACATGGGTGTGCGCGTGTGCCTCTGCTTGGAGTGCCTTGATGCATTTTCAGAAATATAATTGGGATAGAAGCTTTTCACTCTAGACTAGGTAGAAACTCGTTGAAGCGCTTCAAGCAGTGGTAGACAGGTGCATGTATTAGACAGCGTGCTTGATGAATGTTAATCGAAAGTGGTAGTTTACAAGTCCGTGGTTCTAATTTCAAACTTCCTATCCTAAGGCATGGGCTCACTATTTCTGTGCTTATGTACGCTTATTTAGCACTGTTTGAGGGCCTCTAGTATGTGATTGCTATTCGTGAAATACCAGCTTTGGCAAGCCTGATAGCTCTCCGGGTCGCCTCAGACGGTGTTGAACTGCTTGAGAGTGCCACTTTTTCCCCGCCCAAACGGGTAGGTATGGAATGGACAGAACAAGGCCACTACCTCCTTTTCGTCTATACGCGGCAATAGGAAGTTCAAACAAGGTTGCCGAAGCACATGGCTACGCCATCACCCAAAGTCCTTGGATCACATCCTGGAGTACATACTGTACATTCCGAAGCGACAGCATTGATGCACAAAGCTTGGTGCGTAATCCTGCAGGCTGCACTGCGATCCCGACCAGGAAGCCGTGCAGACTCGCAGGGTTCGCCGTGACTTCTCGCTCTTGCTCCTGTGATCGGCTCAGCGGCAAAGCAGACGCCTGGTCACAGGGCAGCTGTGAGCTGAATCTGACAGCAGTTTCAGCGAGCACTGCTGGTAAACTGAACCTACAGACACGACGTTATGCTTCGTGAGGCTGAACATTCGTCTTCCAAACCCCACAAGCCGACCTTCAGACCTGCCTCTTCGATAGGGAGCCAACGACGCTTGCAAAAATAGAGTTTTGCCTGTAGAAAGTTAGAGTTGGGATTACGACTGCATATGACGACGTGGAGAAAGCTTCATTCGGAAGACAGTCACCCTTTCGTTATTTCCCATGCTCTCTGCCTTTGCGGGCGGAACGTTGTTACGTTGCATAATTTTTCAGGATCGTCAGCACGTGGAACGCTACCCCTCATTCCCGCTTCTGAAGCCACTTTATTGGTGCAAGGTCGAGGTCAAGAAGATGCTTTTGACCTCCCATGACTCGCGCTTTTCGAGCGCAGCCGTCGGTTCTGGGCCCTTTCACATTGAAGAGCTAGAGAGGAGGAGAAGCTGGAACAGGAACACGAGTCCCGCTGGTCTTGGTGTCGGGCGTTCTCGCCCTACCGTCGACCCCAGTGCAGGTCCCGAGAGCAGCCACATGGCGCTGGGCTACGACACTTTAGCGGCAAATCATCGCAGAAACTAAGAGGGCCAGGAGAAGGGAGCATGCGTCCTGCCGGAGCTCGCGGACACTATTTCAATTGACGGCCAGCCATGACGATGGATCCCCAGAAAAATCGACGCCACAACTCGGAGCCCGACCAGATCCGCGCAGGGTCGCATCGCGATTCTCCGCGCCCCTTTGGACCGAGATGCCACCGGGCGATGCGTGCGGAGACGTGTGCCGCCGACGATTCCGTAAACTACCTCTAAACCTTTAGTCAGTGTTGGGGAATCCCACACTTAACTGCCATCAGCCCACATGGACGCAATGGATGCTGCTGAGCCCTGTGACACATAGCGTTGCAAAGACTAGACACGGTCTCCACCAAGAAAACAGCTCACAGACGCGATTAGAGTTCGATGGTGTGCGCGTCTGCAAAGCACAACGCGCCTTTTAACGTCACAGAAAACGCACCGCAGGGTGAAACCATGCAGATAATCCTTCCGCCCCTAGCTGCGCAGGCTGCGGAGTTGCCAAGGGCTTCAGACAAGGGCTGCTGTGGTGTCTTCACCATTCAGCCAGGCGGGGAACCCCTCCGCTTCCGACGGCGTTCTCAACGCTCCCAAGCGATGCAGGAGTTCTCCCGATCCTGTACGCTAAAGGGTCTAGCGACGTCTATGACGGACAGACCTATGATAGGCAGTGACTCCGCAATGCTGACACCAGAAGCACACATGATCGCGGCGCTAAGTGGTCCAGATGCTGAACTTTCTGACAGGAACACCTTACGGCTTCAGATCCACTTTCCAAATGGATCAGGCAGGGCTCCCTCGACTTGCGATCGTGTGGAGGCGGTACGAGCTGCACTGGCCGCCCTACCACATGGCAGGTACCCGGCTATTGGGAGGCGACCCTCACGGGGCCCTACATAATGTGTACTAATGCCCTGCTGTTATTCGAAATATCATTTCGACATTTTTTCAGCCTTGTTGCCCCGGTCCCTTGTCGGAGACCTTGAGAATCACGAGCTTGTCCCAAATTCATACATCTTGAAACCCCCTCTCCCTCTTTCATAGACCTATCTCTTCTTTCTATAATGGCCATACCAGCTGGGGCGCCGGGCCCCGATGTCTCCATCGCCCACAGGTTCTTGGGCCCTACCGCTGCGTTCCTTGCGTTGGATATCCTTCTCTATATCGCTCGCATGTACACTCGTCTCTTCCCCACCAGACGACTAGGAATGGACGACCTAACAGCCTCACTATCAATGGTAAGCTTCACCCTCCAAAAATCCTCAACACAAAGAACACACAACTCACCACCCCCTCCCCAGTTCCTCATGATAATCATCTGGGCCCTCACGGCTCGCGCCGTCGACTTCGGCATGGGCCGCCACAACTTCTACGTCTCCCTAGAAGACCAACAACGCGCCGCGCACCTCCTCTTCGCCGTGCAACCCCTCTGGGCGTGGAGCGTCGGCCTGGGCAAGATCAGCATGGCCTGCATGCTGCTGCGCATCATGCGCTCCAAAGCCTGGCGCATCTTCCTCTACATCATCATCGGCATCCAGCTCGTGTCCACGACGGCCTTCATGTTCGTCGTCCTGCTGCAATGCCGCCCGCTCTCCGGCATGTGGGCGCCCAAGGCCTCGGACAACTGCTGGGGCCCGCTGTCGACGCAGATCGCGCTGTACGTCAACGGCGCCGTGTCCATCGTCACCGACTTCATCTTCACGTTCCTGCCCTTGACCTTCATCAGCAAGATGAACCTGCCGCTGCGGCAGAAGGTCGTGCTGTGCACGCTGATGGGCATGGGCCTCTTTGCGACGGCCGCCGGCATCGTCAAGCTGACGCTGGTGAAGACGTACACGAATGGCGGCGATACGCTGTATAAGATGGTCGATCTGTACATGTGGGGCTATCTGGAGCAGGAGATGAGCATCATTGCGCTGTGTGTGCCGTGCCTGAAGGCCCTGTTCGAGAAGATCTTGCGCAAGCTGAAGCTGGTGTCGAGCAGCGGCGGTCGGTCCAGCGAGCAGAAGAGCCGGAGTGGGTATATCAATTTTGGCAACAACCAGAAGAGCAATCCGTACGGGACACAGAAGAGCGGCACGTTCGGGGTTACGAGTCAGGCTGCGCATGAGCTGGACGTAGTCAAGCAGAAGAAGAGGGGCGATGTGGAAACGCAGAGCCAGGAGACAATCTTGCAGAAGGATGGGCAGATTACGAGGACGACGGAGGTGACGTTTGAGACGGAGACGGTTAAGGATTTTGACACGAGTAGTTCGGCGACGTGATTACTTCTTACGCGTTGTATGCATAGCGACGGCGTTTGGGATGTTCAGGCATGTTGATTCGCGATGACCTTAAAAGTAACATGATATCAAATACCCACATGCAACTTGATAACGACGCGTAATAATAGACAGATCATGCTACAAGGAGAAATGCGACAGAACGCTACGAGTGAACTCGAAAGTCGTGACATTGAGAAAGTGGCATGCGCTTCTTGGATATCTCGCACCTCGGTGATAACCTCTAGCATCGAACCGTATCGAAACGTTCGTGTGACAAGTAACGCTAGAAAATCTTTGCTAAAAGAGAAGATCCAATCTTGAGGGAATAGTAAGTCCCAACACCAAAAAGGCCAGTGAAGATGAGAAGAGTCCTCAAATTTCTTGCCTCAGCACCGACATGTCGGCCATTTGCTCCAAAGTTTCCCATTTCCGTAATCGTTGTGAACTGTGGAACATACTTGAAGTCGAACACGGTCTCAATGCCCGCAAGACCATACTTACTCTCCACAATGATCGCGTAAAAGAGCTTCTTGAGTCTCTTGACGTTCCTTCGATCGAGATACGGAATCGATCTGTACATATAGCACATGAAAATGAAGAACATGCACTGGCCAGCCATGAGGCCCCAGTAATATATTGATACACGCGGAAGCCCCAGTCGGTCGGCAAGGGCATTGCCGTTGAGCCAACGAGCGCTGGCAATCAGCATTTCTGCTGAGACGTATGTTGGGGGCGAGTTCTCGAGACTTGTGATGATGTTATTCGCTAGGATTTTGGACATGTCTGATGGATTGACTTCGTTATAAAGTAGAGTCTCCATGATGGCTTTGGCCTTGGCGGGTGTCTCGAAGTATTCTGTAGGGCATCCGAGAATGTAGCCAATGTAACGCCACAACGCGATGTAGTCAACGATCTCCTGTTGTGATAAGAAGATTCCCTGACGGGGAAAGCTCAGCCAGATCAGTGTTGCGCTGAAAGTACCGATAGTGGCCATTTGATCAAGATCATTGACAGGAATGCCCCATTCTTTGACGTTGTAGTATTCGGGTCGTTGGTCGGCAAGCTTCATGATGCGTTGCCGGACGGCGCAGTGCAGCAATCTAACGCGAATAGAAGACGCCCAGCCTTCGCCCCCAGGCTGCATTGACTGGAGTGACCTAGTGCACTGCAGAATATGCTGGGTCGTCTCGAACAGTCGCCCCCGAGCGACCTTTGGTGAGAAACCACCAGTTCTAGCAAGAGTCTCTACGACTCTAGCTGCTCCCATGCCCCCAAGCAAACTCTGGTATGTAAGGCCAGTGAGTGCAGGACCACCGTAACGGTAAAAGACATCTTGGCCTCGTTCGATCTGAGCCCAGTCCACCCAGTCTGGGACATTGTTGACTTCGGTCCACAGTTCGCTTAGTTTTGGGTCCTCCTCATGGTGGTCTCTCAGTAAAGCATAAAGGTCTCTACGAGGAATAGCAGGCTCTTCTGACTTCTCCCCTTTCGTCTGCTTTGTAGTCTCAAGACTGTTGCTGCGTGGCAAAGCGGCGCTCTCCGGCGGGTACAGTACATTCAGACGATTGAGGCACTCCTCTGCCAGGACGTCGTATGAGTATTTGAGAGGCTCAGTCTGCCTAGACGTCAAATGGTCATCAGTCCACTCAAACCTATATCCCCAACAACTGAAGTTGATCAGCCTACATTTGTTGACAAATCAGATGCAGAGATAACGTACTATCGTGTATTCTCCGTTGTGCGCCGAAACGGATTTGGAATAGCCATATTATGCTTGAAAACTACAGGAATAAAAGCGCAAAGAGGAAAAGAAATTAATGAAATGAAGAGAGAAGGAAAAGAGGAACGATTTGTTCATAGATAGCAGTCTATAGCGTCATGTGGTGCCGAGGGCCCTTTGGTGGAGAAGAGGAGACCCCTGGCAGATATGGCACATGCCCGGCCTGCAGGACATGCATCGATGTGGGCCACCGGCTTCATGTGGAGGTCTCCGGTCAGATACATTACTGTAGAGTAAAGGAAGTCGATATACTTTGGCTTTGCTGGTCAGTGGTGTTGAAGTCCCGTCCACGACGGGCGGTGGCAAAAAGGCTTCTTGGCACTGCGCTCGGGCCATTTCACCTTCCGTTGCTACAACTTTTTGTGAACTTCTCCTGTAAGATGTGTATACTCACTGTTCATTATTCCACCACATCAGCATCTACGTATGGCGTGCTCGAACTGCTCCAGGCGTACTCTGGAGCTGTTCCTTCGGGGAGCAGCTGGTATCGACACCAGCGCAACCCTTCGCTCGTCCCTACATCTAAACTTTCCGACCACACGACATTTCAGCGCCGGCACTCAATGGATCCGCCGCGACGACTCAATTCCCAATCTCTCCATACGATCTGATCCGATACCTGCGCCTGTCACGACTCCTCCAACGACTAAAAATGCAGAGTACTCAGATGCTTTTACACTTCAAAACGCTGATTCCGCCGGGTCAAAAGCTACCTCCCAAAGCCCTCCTTCAAATACACCACAGCGTAGTAAATTTAGCCCAGAGCAGAAAGAGCGGAAAAAGGCCAAGGCGAGGGCAGCTAAGGAGGCGGGTTCATCAGGCAGACCGGCAAAGGCGGAGGAGCCAGTGGAAAAGGAGCCATGGATGATAAACAAGGCCGCTCTGCAGAAGAAGTTCGGAGGCGAGAAGTGGAGTCCGCGCAAGAAGCTATCGCCTGATACTATGGACAGTATTCGACATCTGCATAAACAAGCACCAGACAAGTTCACGACGCCGGTGTTGGCTGAACATTTCAAAATTTCCCCAGAGGCTATTCGACGGATACTGAAGAGCAACTGGAGGCCTTCGGATGAGGAGTACGAAGACAGAATGCGGAGATGGGAGAAACGGGGCGAGACTATTTGGAGCAATCTGGTGGATCTGGGAGTCAGGCCTCCGAAGAAATGGCGAGATATGGGTGTTGGCAAGGCAGAACGGGGCGATGTGCCTAAGTGGAAGTCAAGATGGAGAAACCAGGTCGCTGTGAGCGACAGCATCGATGATATTCCGCTAGTGGATGAGGGACCTGGTCATGCTGCGTGGGAAGAGCCGCGGCCAATTGCTGAGCGAATCATGTAGTACTATGGCATTGAGAAAAGGGGGCCAGAAACTGGATAAACTCCAAATGTAAAACTTGTACCACCGTTTGCAACACATATCTAAACACTGCGTGACTGCGTGTTCTTCTGCAGACCTCACATGTGGACCTCAGCGGCTTTTACCGAGCCATCGCGCAAGCCCAATCGCGAACTTCAACATCGACTCTCTCACCTACTTAACCTGCCCTCTGTATCCCCGTATGCGACTACCGAATTCCTACCGCCTCTGCCTCAATGAACGTTGATAGGTGCCATGTCGAGCAGTAGAGCCACGCGGACCGGGCCCCACCCATGAGCTGCCAGCACTCCGCAAAGGAGTCTGGGGCGTCAACCACATATCCCTACCATGTCCACGAACATCCGCGTCTTCGTACAATGGAAGGAGTCGACTGTGTTTGCCGGCGAGGATATCGAATGCACCATCACCTTCAAGAACGTCGCCGCTCCGCCCGGTGGTGACAGGTCCCCAGTGCGACCCTCAAAGAATGGCTTTGCATCCGGCGGAGAGCGCCAGCGCAAGGTACTCCCATTACCGGCTCCTACGACGAGGCCCTCTGCTTCGAGAAACTCGTCATACAGCTCCCAGCTGCCTCCACCGCACCTACGAGGGCACAAACCGACTCTGTCGTTGAACACACCCGGCTCTCTAACTGGTCGACGATCACCTATACCCGTTAGCGGAGGACGCAATGGAGGCATTGCGGCGCCACACAAACATGGGAGGTCGTTGTCAATAATGTCTATGGGAACGGATGCTGTCGCGGATGCCAGTCATGAACGAGGCGCATCTGGACCTCCTACCAGGCGACCAGGTCGTGCTCATGGGAGATCGGCCAGCTTGCAGGTTATGCCGGGCAGCGGGAGCCTTTTCTCAGGTTTGAAGCCCTTATATATATCATCTTGAGGTTCGGCACGACTGACAAGATCACCAGGGTCACCACCGTTTCGCTCTTCCGCACAACACCATTCTCCTCTTATAGGATCCTCCACACCACCCGCGATATACGAGACTGGCAATGAATTTCCGCTACCTGCTCGGCCGTCAGGCCGACGAAGGCCTGGCATTTCTACAGCGCCCAGCACGCCAGCGCTGCCTACCACGACGCGAAAGCCTTCGGGCTCATTCTCACAAGCCTTCAAATTCCCTCCTGCTCCCCCTCCTCCAAACAACGTACCCGCAATGTCTCCCTCAACACCCCCAGAGTCTGCCATCAGCCCCCGTGCACGAACGCCGCAGCTTCGCGGGAATTCTCCCCGGCCGCCAGAAGAGCCTCCGCCTGGAATAGAAGTCTTGTCACCAATTCCGCGTATATTGTCTGGATCCAGCATAAATGGCACCCCAAGGAGTAGCGGGGAGTTCTACTCTATGAGCAATAACTCGTCGGAGACGCTGGCATCGGAATACATACCTCCAACGACCGCTCGATTGCTCCCGAGACCGATTCATAACAGACAGGGGTCACGCTATAATGGTCAAAGCCAGACGAAAGCTCCAGAAAGCCTGATGATGGGATATGCACAGATCATGGGTTCGTTCACTCTGGACGGCTCTCTGATAAACCAGGCACCATTCGAAGAAGTCAAGAGGAAGGGTGTTGTTGGCGGCCAGGGCGGCGGTGGCGTGGTTGGCGTAGAACGAACGAAGAGAGATAGTGGGCTGTTCGGTGCACTCGGATGGGGAAATATTGGAGAGTCTCTAGGTGGTCTTATTGGAAACTCCGAGCCTTCCAGCATTAGAGAGATGAGGGGTATCGCCAGTTTGAAGACCGTTCCATTGATCACAACGCCTCAGTCAATTCTTTTCGTTGATCTCCGACTTGCTCCTGGAGAAAGCAAAAGCTACCAGTACACGTTCACGTTACCAAGTGGATTACCGCCCACTCACAAGGGGAAGTCTATGAAGGTAGAATATCATATTACCATTGGAACTCAGAGACCGGGATCTGCCAAAGACCAGCAGATAAAGCATGTCGATGTTCCTTTTCGAGTTTTCGGAAGTGTCAACAGTGAGTCTCAAATTCTCTTCATCCGCAATTGACGCTAACTTGTTTTCCAGGTCGTGGTGAGATACTGGGGCATGATTTGATGTCTCCATATATTCTCCTAAAAGATCTCGCCAAGACTTCAACCGTAGACCCTAATGCGCTCGTATCGAACGGAATCTCGAAATCGCCTGCGAAACAGCCTGAAACCGAGGATCCGCTTTCAGACTTCCTGGGCTACGTAGATAACCTTCTAGAGAAACCTCGCCAAAATTCGAGCATGGGCCTGCTATCGCCTACCGAACCTATCCCTGGAAGGCTTTCAGTGGCCGAGGAGCCCGAAACGATGAAAGAAGCCATCGATCTAGCGATCCTCCGGAGCAACGTCACCAGCGCATCCAACCAGAGCGCCAACAGATTCGAAATCGCCCGCAGCGGACGACGCGTAGCTGTCATTATGCTCGCCCGTCCCGCATACCGACTCGGCGAGACCATATCCGCTGTTATTGATTTCAAGAACGCAAATATCCCGTGCTACTCGGTACACGTGTCGTTAGAGACCTCCGAGAAGGTCGACCCAGCCATCGCGCTGCGCTCAAACGCTAGCATCTACCGCGTAACGAGGAAAGTGCATGCGTCCTTCGCCGAGAACACCCTTTTCGCTCAGCGCTTGTCTTTCTGCCCTACGATCCCGCCGAATAGTACGCCGGAGTTCATCACTAGCGGCGTTAGTCTTGAGTGGAAGCTAAGAATCGAATTCATCACGCCGCGCCTCACGCACGAAGATGGCGATGAGGCGATCTGGAACGAATTGCTCGAGGAGATATCTAGCGATGACCGCGGTGTCATACTCGGCGCAGTGGAGAGGCTGCCGTGCGATAGCTTCGAAGTCGCTGTGCCTGTGAGGGTTTATGGCGCGGTGGCTGGTCCTGGGGAGGCTGTGGATGCGGAGGGCCTTGCTGTCTAATGAGTTCGTGGGTCGTGATAGCATGACGCCGGGTTGGAAAATCTTGGGTGCTGAAGGTGGCGTTAGGGCTGCTATCTGCTACTTGTACATTATGGGCCACAAGAGTTAATGTGGTTTTCGGCCATGCTAAAAGCGAGGGGAGGGTCGAGCTAGATCGGTTCAATTAGAGTATATTCTTTTACACGGCCTTGAAATGCTGGTGTTGTGACAGCTTTAGCGGATACCGTGACTGGCTCGTCAAAACTGTCACTTTCTATTATCGATGACGTGATAGAGAACGTCAAGCGGTGCTGAGCGAGTGTAAATAAGCCTAGAATTAACGTGTATATGCGCTGAGAGTGTACTGCCCGGACACTGCCCGTGATACTTCTTCCTAATCCGCCAAGACCTCAGATGCATTCATGCAAGAAGGCATCGTTTTAGAATGACGTCGGTAGTTCTTACATGCGCCTCGTAGCTTCCGCAATTCTCGGACCTCGTTCTGCGGTAAAGGGTTTGAGAGTGGAATTCCACTAGACTCTTGTAGGGCATCCCTCGACTCTGACCAATGGTAGTTGTTCTGGTGTATGTTACGGCCGAGACACCGACAGTCGGCGAATGTTGCGTACTTTTCATCCGGGATCGTTCCACCCAGAGCTTCATTTAGCTTCGTAAATACGCTCTCTTGCTCGATAGCGAGGATGAGAATATATATATATATATATAGGTAACAACACAGGTCCTCGGCCAGCTCCTGGCATCACTCTACTGGCCAATCTCCAAACTCCCTAAATCCTTCATGACAAAGAGCTCTCAAACTTCAACTGATCAATTTAAAACACTTACCATACATCTACATCCACTCCTCCGTCATATCTATACCTACAACCTTATCAACTATCCCCGATACTAGGGACGCAACGAGCCGACCTCAATACCTCTTCAACTCCATCGACCCAATTCCCCACACAACCGCGCCTTCATCCTCAACCTCTCCCCAAAATGACCTCCCTCTTCCCCCACCCTGCCTATGCCGAAGAACAACCCTACGCCCGCACAGTCCTCTACCTCCATGTCATCCGCGCGGCCACACAAGCCGCGCCGCTCGTCGCGACTTTCACCGCAACCGCCTCCTCCCTCTACTACCGCCCGCGGTCCCTCGCTGCGTTCGTCCCAAGGCTCATAACCCACTCTGCCCACGCTGTGCCTCTAGGCATCGTCTTCGCTGGTCTGGCGACTACGGGACGGATGTACGGGCGCGAGGAGATCGAGTGGCAGGACCGCGCGTGGCGGCTGTTGGAGAATAAGGGGCAGGAGGGGGCGGATTGGTGGGCGATTGGGGGTGGGGTTAGCGGTGCGGTTGTGGGGATTGTGGGTGCGAGGAGGGGCGTGCTGCCTGGGGTTGTTAGCGGGAGGTATCTTGGGAGGACTGCGAAGTTGGTGGTGGGAGGGGCGGGAGTGGGGATGGGACCGGTGGGGATGGGGTTGGGGCAGGTGTATTCGGGTCTGAAGGGGTGAAGAGGATACATGGACTGAATATGAGGACGAGTGAAGGATTCAAGAGGATATGGATGTATATAGGGTCAGTGTATATACGAGGCGATGTTTTGCGATAGAATGCACAATATTGTTGGGCTTAGGGACCTTGTATATATTTGGACGCATTGCCTTCTTTCTACAAAGGTACGTATATCAAAACATACATGAATTCTGGCCTAGTTTCTTCTAGCACACCCAGGCCGAACGGCTATTCCTACCAAGTTGAAGTACATTGGCTTTACTGCCATCACCGCCTTCCGGTTCAAGACGCTTTCGTAATCACGTCGATACTAACTAGTTCTCCTATTGACCCCCACAAGGGCTTCATCAGCTAGTACAACAAGGGTAGTGAGGCGTTTGCGCTAATAGGACACTCGGCATCTCCACTCCGGCGGCAGGTCAAACAAGCTTTCCTGGCGTGCTCCGAGGACAAGGCACGGCACCACAACGACGGCACGCCGCAAATCTGGCATCAGCATTGGGGCATCCGACGACGGCAGCCAGAGATGGCCTCCAGGCGCGCCATGCATGGCCGGCTTGACGCTGATAGTCATACCGACGGGTCTGACAGGCGACTTGAAACCGAAGCCCGCCCCCGAGAGGGTGGAGGGCGTCGCTGCAGGGAGCTTGTCCAACGACGGCGCCCGGTGCGTACGCAACCAGATTTTAAGGCTTAGCCGCGCTCAGATAATGCGTCGTCATGACTTCCACGCACCTCATTTCTTTCTCTGCACCTACTTTTCACTCTCTGCTTCCTGTTGCACTGCATCTGTCTCTTCCACACTCTCTGCATTCCCTTTTCACGCTCTCTGTGCCTCCCAGCGCTCATTTGCCGCCTCCTACGTAGCCAGCCTGCGCCCCAGGAACGTGTATAATACCACATAATTACAGCCTTCCCGTTCCTTCAAGATGCGCTTCCTTACCAGACTCCATGCTATTAGCGCTATGGTGATTGTAACCCTCTTCTACTTCGGATGGATACTACCGTCTCTACACATCAAGACTCGCATCCAAAAGGCGTGGAACGGCCACTCGCGTCAACTAGTGGTGTTTGGGGACGACTGGTCAGACATTGGTGAATACCGAATTTCTCCACCGAAAGCTGCCTCTGTCCCGGTGCGAGATGAAGACCGGGGTCAGCTATGGACGGAAGTGTTGTGCAAAGAGGTACTAGTTACACATTCCCATCGTGGGAGGTGTGCTGACGCTCCGCAGCTGGTTTGCGACTACATTGACAATTTCGCCCGATCGTCGATACCCGGCGACAACAGCAGCATGGGATCCTTGGTTGACAATGACATTTATGCCAACGCAACATCATCGAACGAGACATCGCACAACCTCGTCCCCGATTTCAAGACACAGGTGCAGCAATGGATCAATTTCGAAAAGCAGAAGCGACTGATGCCTTTACGCCATGGAAAGGGGGAGTGGACTGTTTTCACTGTGCAGTTTGGCGTGTGGGATCTGCTGAAGTATGCCAGCCTCGGACGGAAACAGGCCACATTCGCGATAGACCGCAGCATCGAAGAGCTCTTTCA
Source organism: Mytilinidion resinicola (assembly GCF_010093595.1). Taxonomy (NCBI): domain Eukaryota; kingdom Fungi; phylum Ascomycota; class Dothideomycetes; order Mytilinidiales; family Mytilinidiaceae; genus Mytilinidion; species Mytilinidion resinicola. Next base: position 217,598 of record NW_022985462.1, read on the forward strand.
CAACCTCAACACCATCGCAGAGCACAAGTCTGAACCTATCAAGGTCGTCCTACCAGTCTTGTTCGACGTTACGTTTCTCCCTCGCTTCGCGAACCTGAGAAACGACCACTCAGCCGAATTCGCGTTCGATCAGCACTTCGCCGTCTTTCTTCTAGGCTACTGGAACGCTGTCTTGTCTCGGGCAGCGACTCATTGGACTGGCGGTGAGATTGTGATGCCAGATGTTAACCGGATATTGGTCAACGAGGTTCGTGCGAGACAACTCTACACAATGGGCATCACAGACGCTTCGGGAGCGGGGACACAAAAGCCGTTGTTCAAAGAGGTGGTGATGCCTTGTCTGTCTGCGTCGGTACCGCAGGATGAGGACCTGCAGGGAGCCATGTCAAATAGATGCACTGAGCCGACAGGCCACCTCTTCTGGTAATACTGACCTTTGAACTTTACCTGTTTCATGCTAACCTTCAGGTAGGGATGACATGCACCTCGGCGGGACAGCTCATACACTCATCGGGAAAAATGCCGCCGAACTAGTCAACAGTAATGATACCGTTAATATAGACGCCCTTGAGAAGGAAAAGAACTCCGATAGTACGGCTTCGGTATGGTCGGGTTTGAGAAAGCTGGGAAGATCAGACTTCAGGTTGAAGTTTCCTCCAACAGATTAACTCCGAAATTGGCATTACTGCTAGAGTTGGTCAGGTTGCATTCCAAACCCTATGAGTGCGTACAAGCGTTTGTACGCATTGTGGGCTGGCGTTGCCGCTTCCTTGCATCGGCCTCTGTGCTGGAATGTCTCAGTGTGGTCACGGATGTCTTGGCCGCCCTGGGGCGAACGAGAACAAAGAACTTCCGTCGCGAACAGCTCCGCACCTGCAAATGTCTAGAACAATCACTTACAAGCTGTCTCGGCTGGGGCGCGAACAAAGAAAGCCCACTATTGAGGGACGGGGAATAATAGCCACAAAGCAGCCGCCATGCTGCCCCAATCCTTGGTACATATCCCGCGTCCTGTTCGGAATACAATGAAATTCTTCCTCAAAGAAGCCTACTACCTCCAAGAAGCCTACTAATTATCAACTAGAGCCTCCGTCGACAATGCTGACCTCTCGAGTTCTGCCACCGATTTTTCGGTCTCCTCAATTGCAGGCCACCCCGCAACTTATCACCAACACCACGCGACGGAACGACATCGCCCAAGACCCGAGAATGGGCACCGATGCTCATCGTAAGAATCCCGGGAATGGCGAGAAGGGCGCTACGAGTTCTCGTAGGCTATCAAAGACAATGTTGACCCGATCAGCATCATCTCCGAGCCCTTCTCGACATTCAAAGGGCACTCCGTCGCCGTCTCCCCAGACCTCGCCGGCTCGCATTACACGGAAGAGGGCAGCATCACTCCTCGATACTGCGAACAGCAAGGCGAGACCGGAAGAGCAGCAGCACAGCCCTCCGAGTTCGAGGGAGAGCAACGGGCAGGTACGTGGAGAGTTTGCAGGACATGTTTGCCTTTGCCAGCCTGAACCAAAGATTCCCCGCCCCAGGAACGGTAAGTCCTTGTTTGACTTTCTTTGTCTGCTTGGAACGGATGCTGGTCCGAATGCTATTACCGACAAAGACATGTCTTTATATGTAATCCTCGTAGACCCTACTAGATGGCGACTGATTCTTTGTAGCATTTATTCTTTATCGTCAGCATCACCAACAAACTGTCGTGGCTCGTCACCCTGGACTTGCAAACCCAGAAATTTCGAAGGTCATCGGCGAGCAGTGGCAATCTGAGCCCGACTCGGTGAAGGGCGAGTGGAAAGCCCTTGCAGATGTGAGTTTTCTCGATGCCGAGTGGTGATTGCAAGTGACGGCTGCTGATAAAATGCAGGAAGAGAAAAGCCGGCACCAGGCACTCTACCCTGACTATCGATACTCGCCTCGTCGAAACGGGAAGCCGGGTGCTCTTCCAGAGAACCCATCTGGGCAGCACACGACTGTCGACAAATACAGGTGTCCGCGGTGTGGTGGGCGGAGTATCCGAACTCCTACCAGCCCATTTCCGACTCCACAGCCGACGCCGCTGCTGCCTCCTCCAAAGCAGTCCCCCAACTCCACTTCAACAACCCGCTTCCTCCCGATGATGAACAATTTGAGTCTGGAATCTCCTCAAGCACGCCGCGCCAGACCAGGACCATCGAATTTGAGTAGCATTCAAGTGTCTGCTAGTCCAGGGGACACTACCATGTACAGTCCGCTTTCGCCGGACTCCAAACGCCGTCGCTATAATATCAGTGGATACGCTCCTCCAAGTGCTCGACGTGTGGAGAGTGCTCCGTACTATACCTCTCACACGAGACGTGACTCGCTCCCTCCAATACGACAATCTCCTCCAAACACAGCCATCATGCCACCGCCACGCACTCCTCGCCGAGCTTCTGTGGACATGACTCTCAACAATCTCCCTGCCGTAGGTCATGACCAGAGTCGAAGCGTAGAGGCCATGGTGATGAGTGTGCCGTATCCGGTGAAAATCAAAGTACTCGGGAAAATCACACCGCCGCTTAAAACGCCTGGGCTTACCAGCCCGGCCAACGCAGTCCGTGGCGCCATTATCAGCGTCGAAGGTGACGACCTCGAGGCTGTGAAAGAGCTCTGCCTTTGGCTCGAAGAGTTTCTAAAGAAAGACGAGTTCCAAGTGCAGCCCAAGATGTTCGATCCGCCCAAGTTGCCAGACGACGAAAAGAAGGAGGTCACGTTCGCGGACTATCTCGATATCATAAAAGAGTGGCACGGGAAGAGCAAGGAGATGGTTGAGTATATCACTACTCCGGTAGCTTCGGATGACACGCCTGAGTCGAGCTCAAAAGGCGACACGAACGACAAAGAAATGGAGGATGCGGATAAGCCGAAGGGGAAGGAGGAGAAAGCGGAAACAGCGGCAAAGGCAGAAGTCAAACCTGTCATCATCCTCCCGACGTACCAGCTACATGCTTCGAACGTCTACACATCGCGCATTCCGATTGCTGATGCGTACTCGCCAACGGACCATTGGCAATGGATGGCGACGCTCTGGCGAGGAACGGTCGGGCCGGATCTCACCATCTACATCCGCGATGCGAAATTCGAGGAGCTGCAGAAGGAGAAGATGGTAGATCTGGTCGACGAGATAAGATGTTTGACTGTAAGAAAGGAAAAGGGATCGAGCAAGGTGGAGGACTCGGCACTGCGGCGAATTGGGTTCGAGGTGGGAGAGTGGATCAGAACGGTAGGACAGGAGAAGAGCGGACATTAGGCACAATTTGCGGATGGGCTTGGGTGGTTTCATGACATGAAGTTCTTATTATGATTCTTCTGTATGTCCGCGTGGACGCGACTGAGTTTACTTGGTGGTTTGAGTGATGAATGAGCAATACGTGGGACTCAGTGACTGCGTGTGCGTTTTGGTCAGGCTTTTACTTTCCTCGGGCGGATGGTACAAGCGTATATAGTCAGAGTTGTAATATAACTAATATTACCGGGCGACGTCGGTGTTGTAATGGCTGCGTGGAGACTTGCGGGGAGGTCTCAGCCCTACGCGGTCCGGTGATGCCACGGCCCTGCCGCCTTTCACATGCAAACGGCGTCGGCCACCGCGACATTCATCGACAGAGCGAACCAGGAACCACGACGACGCCGCAAAGGTCATGGGCTCCGACGACTACGGCTGAGCACTGCCTCTGCCCTCTTCCCTCTTCCCTCTGCATCCCTCGGGCCACGCTGTCTGTGCAACCTCACCTTCTCCATGCCGCCAATACCCTCGCACTGCCCGCCGTCGTCATCACCCTTCATACCGCAATACTGCGTGCTGTACGCCTGAAGAGAGTGCTCCGGCACTGCTGTTGCGGCCGGAATGATTGGTACGTTACACTCAGATGTGCTTTTCTTTGAGGGAAACGAGCGTAGGCCAGTGTGGTGGTGGTACTAACGATGGAGACAGATCACGTCCTGGGGCGGCCCTCGGTGCAGTTCCGCAAGATCCAGGTGTTGGCCGTCGTGTCGTTTTGGTCTGTCTACTTGTACAAGTGTGTATAATCCCTATCAAATGTTCCTCATGCTTCATAAAGCTCTACAATCTTTCCCTCCAAGAAGACCGCGTTGCAGGGCTAACACGGACTGTGAACAGAGGCGACCGCAATGGCCCCCCCTTCCTCCGCCGCCTCTCCTCCCTCCTCTCCGCCCGCCTTACTACCTGGCAGACCCTGGTCATAACCCTCCTCTGGCTGTACATCTCGCGCAACTTCGGCAAACTCGTGGGACTGGAATGCCCCGAACCGCTTGCGAACCTCTACTCCCGCTCCTACTTCCGTGCAACATGGGTTACCACGGCCCTGGACGCCGGCTTTTGGACCGCGATGCGTATCCGCCGTAAATGGACCCGCGATCTGCTGAGTGTCGTCTTCAGCATATACTACATGATCTGCGCCGAGCAGGCCGACGAGAAGGTGCGCAAGATCAGGGCCACGCTCACGGTCGAACATCTGCGCGTTAGCTGGAACAAAGGCACCACACCGTATCTAAACTTCTTCACGTCTTTACTGCGGCCGCGGCTGATGCGCTACCCGCCGCGTGAGATTCGAATTCCTCGCCCTTCGCAGTCGGCGTATAAGGAACCCGTGCATGGGTGGTTGTACTACGATGGGCCACTGAGCAAGCTCAAGGAGCAAACAAGAGTCGTGCTGGATGTACCCGGCGGTGGTTTTGTGGCTATGAACCCCCGGAACCACGACGACAAGCTCATGGGCTGGGCTGGGCGGACTGGACTACCTGTTCTGAGTTTGGACTACAGAAAGGCACCTGAGCACCCATACCCCTATGCGCTGAATGAGTGCTACGATGTCTACCACTCCATCGTGGCATCGCGCGGACGATGCGTGGGGCTTTCGGGTGAAACTGTTCCCAGGATCGTTGTCTCGGGCGACTCAGCTGGCGGGAACCTCGCAGTTGGCATGGTGCTCATGGTGCTTCAATCTGGATCCACAGATACGCGAAGGTGGCAGGGCGAACTGGAGTTGCCGCCTCCAGTAGGCGTCGTGCTCAACTACCCAGCACTAGACATGAACATCGGCAACTGGATGACGGATGAGCAGATGGCATTGATCCGCGACCGACGCTCGCGAAAGACAAACCAAGGCATCCTCCGCCGCAAGAGCGAAGACTACCGCCACCTCGCCCCCAACACTCCCCTCGTCTCCGACGACGAGGACGAAGAAGAAGATGACGACGCCCCCAACGGCAGCTCCTCCCCGCTCACCTCACCACCCACCGCCATCCACCTCTCCGCCGCGCACACAGGCATCGACACCGCCCTCAACAACATCAACAGCAGCAGCCTCACCTCCCCGCCCCTAACCCCCTTCACCGCGACCCGCTCCGCCCTGCCCCCGGACCCGCTCCCCCTCACCACCACCCAGCCCCACCTGCTCAAAACCCGCCTGGCCATGTCCTCGATGATCTCCTACTTCTCCGACCGCATCCTGACGCCCGAGATGATGCGCGCCATGATCATCCTCTACATCGGCCCGCACCACCGGCCCGACTTCAGCACCGACTACCTTCTCTCACCGCTGCTCGCGCCTGAGCACCTCCTCGCCCGCTTCCCCCGCGTCTGGTTCCTCACCGGCGAGCGCGACCCGCTCGTCGACGACACCGTCATCTTCGCGGGCCGCGTGCGCCAGGCCAAGCGTGCGGCGTGGGTCGAGGCACGCGAGTTGGGTCTGCCGTTTGGCCTGTCCCGATCCCGCGAAAATGGGAATGGTAAGGGGGGCGGGAAATACGATACGGGGTTCCGCGAAGAGGACTTTGTGAATGTGGAACTGGTCCCCGGTGTCAGTCATGGGTTTCTGCAGTTTGTGGGCGTGTTCCCAGAGGGATGGGGGTATATTCGACGCTGTGGGAGGTGGATGGTCGAGGCGTTTGAGAGCGCGGAGGCGGAAGAGGAGATTCGCCGGACGGAAGCGCAGCAGGGCGGGATGGGGGCAGGGAAGAGGAGCAGGAGGGAGGGGAGTGGGTATTTCGGCACCGCAGGTTTAGAGGCCGCTGTCAATGGGCTGTCGAGCTCGAAGCGGGATAGGGTCGAGCGGCATCATTTTAGATCTGGGACGCAGAGCTCAGCGGATGAGGATAGGCCGCTGGAGATGACGATTAGCAAGCCCAAGGTGTCGCCGCCGGCTGGTAAGCCGGTGAACGGCGATGCGAATGGTACGGCGAGCGGGAAGACTGGAAGAGATAGGAAGGCTTCCCGCGCTGGCAACGAGAGGGGCAGAGGTAAAGGCAGGCGAAAGAGTCTAGTTAGCCTGGCGTCTGAAGACGATTTGCTGGGCAGGCGGATGAAGGGGCTCACAGGTGGGCTCTTGGGGAATGGAGAGGGTGGGGGCGTGTAGATAGCACGGGTGTGTGTTCATATAGAATGGCATCGTTCTTGTTTCTAGAGTGTGCTTTAGCTGTGGCATGGCCTGTATATCGGACCACAGAGTGGGGGGGTTGTGCGAGACATCCTAAATCACCGCGATCAATGAGCAGTGGGCGTCTGGAGTACCGTTGGTGCACGCTGTGGAGCCGTTCGGTATATCAGATGTAGATAAGAAACAGACGCGGAAAGGCGGATGCGTAGAGACAAGGCGTGGGATGGTATAAATCTTTTTGGCACTATCCATACTAGTAGTCAGAATCAACGGTGTACGCCGTACAATCAACCCCGACAGGACTCCTAGTAGTACAAAGCTATCGTGCCCGATAAGCTCGTGAAAGAATTAACCGGAGCCTGGATGAGCTGGGACAGTAATCGACAGTCATAATCGTACATTTCCTTGCAGTCTAACCCGAAACCCCGCTGAAAGGGCCGCCGAAAAGGCTCTGAAGAGCTGCAGGAGCCTGCGTACTGCCCGATGCGGGGGCTTTGGGAAGAGTATTGGCTTGAGTGGTAATAGGGACGATGGTAGGAGTAGTGGCGGGGACAGCAACTGGAGCGGCACCAGCCTGTGCCTTCTTCGCTGGTCCCTTTGCCTTCTTCTTACCAGTCTCCGCTGCATTGGCCACGAAGTTATTGCTCTCCCACGCACCATCGTATTCCGCTCGATTCGGCCTAGCAAAGACCCGTTGCCTTTCCCTTAGCCTCGCCATCTGATTCTCTCCCTGCGCCTCGCTCGGTTTCACGGGCACAATCTTGGCGTTCTGGATGATCTCTTGGATCCCTTTGTCGTCTTCGATTGTCTTCGCTTTGAGCAGATCATCATCCACGCGCATGCCCTGCGTGCGCTCGACGACGGCGTCAAAGATGGCCTCCTCGATTGTGCCTTCCAGGATGAGCGTTTCGACAAGGACTTTCTTGGTCTGGCCGATTCGATGAGCACGCTTGATGGCCTGTGCCTCGACGTCCTTCCGGTTGATGGGGTTGATGATGAGGACAACGCTCGCGACATGGAGATCCAGTCCGTGGGAACCACAAGCGACGTCCATAAGAAAGACACGGATGTTGGGATCTTCTTTGAATAGGTGTATGTAATTATCCCGCTTGTTGGAGTCGAGGGTGCGAGCGTAGATACGATGGCCGATGTGCAAAGAGTCCAGGCATTGAGATAGATAATATGCGGTGTTGTCGCCATCGTAGAAGATGATGATTTTGTGTTCAGCTTGAAACAGCATTACTCTGTCGAGGAGATAGCTCAATTTGGAGGAGGTCGTCCCGATGACATGAGTTTTCAAGAGGGGTGACCCAGCGGCCAGCTCTTTGGTAATGTCAGAGAATGTCAATTTCCGCTTTCTTATTGCCGGTTTGAATTCCCCGTTTCCGTTGGACGCAGCTGGCGCGTTTGCATTCTGTGTTGACTGGCTACCTTTCTTTGGAGACGAGTTCACTCGCGTGGGCAAAGAGCGTTTAGCTGATGCTGACGTTGGTTCCCCGTCCACGCATGATAAAGGCACTCCTTTGGGGGCGACTTCGGAGGACTTCGAAGTCTTACGTTTTGCTGCAGTCTCTTCTTCGGCTTTCGCTGCTTGTTCCAGCCTTAATCTCCCATGTTCGCCTACTTCGACAAGTCCGGACGCCGGATCATCTGAAGATACCTGACTATTCACATGAAATTGGCCCTCTAATAGTTGAGAGACTCCAATCATCTGCGGCGCTGCTATTCCACCAAGCGCAAAATATTCAATGGACTCTTGTGGCCAACTCTCCACGAAGAAACCCATCTCGTGTGTTTTACTGAGAGACAACCAGCGAGGAGATCCCAAGACCTGCTCAATCATCTGCATGCTTTCTGTCAAAATTTCGACGTCCTGCTGTGAGCACTTTTTGTCCTCCTTGTTCAAATATTTATGGCTAGTTTCCAAGGTCTCGCGGACGTTTTCCTCTGTGAAGCCGGTCCATGTGAAGTTGCCCTGCCGAAGATTCTTCAGTAAGCTATGCCGTGCCTTAACGCTGTTTTTGTGATTGTCGAACAAGTAATCGACGCCCGCTCGCTCACTGGTAATGGCATTGGCTCGCATAACCTGAATGAAGAGATTGGCTGACATTTTGTCAAACCAAGAAGGCTTTAGGCGGATGATGGTATGTGTCAACTCGGGTATGCTGACCTCCTTTTCGTAAATCTCGGGCGCAGTCTTGATAACCAATCCGCCTAGCGTCTGCTTCATACACGCGGAGAAGCATGTGTAAGTCTTCTTTTTGCTTGTCTTCTCATGACGGTAAACGTAATCGTCCCAATCGCAATCCGCCCAGGGTTGGACCTTTAGGAAATGCTTTGCAAGATCTCTCAAGCTCTTCACGGCTGATTTGGTATCATCCGATTCGCTGAACTGACGCCTCTTCTCCATGACGGCATCTCTTGATTCATACTCGTCTGTGACTGGCAGCTCCACATCGACACCCACCAAATCCTTCGCTGGGGTTCCAGATACCACCCAGCGGCGTTCAGCCTGGATCTGGCCGGCAATGAGCACCGCATTGGATTTGGCCGAGGCAAAATTGTGGCCTTCGTCGATGATCATTCGCAACCAATGCAATTCTTTGAGAGGAGATCGATACGTCTCATCTATTTTGAAACAGCGACAGTCGGGAATGCGGGTTGCGCCAATATATGGGCATTGGCAGATTGTTGGCGCACCAGTGTGAAGTCGTCGTCCGTACCTATCTTCGCCATCCTTGATTTCTTGTTCAAAGCGTGGCCGGCTAAACAAAACAATATCATACGTTCGTAACATAGCAGACGATGGAAGAAGCTTCGTACAGAAAATGCCATCCCGCTCTGCATGTTTCTCACTCCCTGGCAATTTCGCAGTGAATTTGTTGTCTAGTACCAGAACTTTGAGATACCCGTCAGCAACGTGTTTCTTAATCTCGGATTGCCATTGAGTCAGAAGATTTGGAGGAACTACAATTAAAGTGCCGCTACACAGCGTGACCTTCTGCGTAATATTGGTCAAGCTGCTGCGACTTCTCCGGGCCTGTTCGATTGGCACGTCATATGAGGGCACGGCAGCATCCAGAATTTTGGAGCTTTCGGTATCTTTAGGAATGAGGCGTTTCCAGGGTATAGAATTGCGAGTCGCCGTTGCAGCAGCCATCTTGGCAAGAGTGCCCACTTTCCAGAAGTCGTCGGCCCCATAAGACGTGATAGTTGTCGAGCCATTGATGCCTGAGATCTCTTTGGCTGGCGAAGAGTTCTCAGTGTCAGAACTTCCTTGTTCTGGGCGAACTTTCTCTCCAGGGCGGCTAAGTCGGCCCCAACGTCGTTCTCCTCCTTGATATCGTGGCGGAACGGACGGCATATGATCTTTAGTTGATAGTATTACAGCGAGACAAATCAAAGTTTTTCCAATCCCCATGGTCTCCGCAAGTATGCCACCTCTGTTGGAGTCGTAATACTGCGGCTTCAGGACAAACTCCATATCATTCGGGTTGTAGTAAAATAGACGATTATCAAGAGAGTATCTTGGTTCGAAACGCGGGTCTAGAATCTTATGCGGTGCAGATTCTTTCTGAACCATTAGCGATGCAGATCGTGTCTGGAATTCGTACAACTTTGTCCTCAGTCCTTGGAGCGTTCCTGGGTTAAGTAGGTCTTCTGCTGCCTGCCTTGAGTAGGGACATGAGATAACACCCGGATCAGGGTGAGGGGAGGGTATTGTGTTGAATAGATAGAAAAGTGATTCATCTTCTCCCGTCGCCCACGGATCGAACATTTGTTGCGCTACATCATGTCGCCCTGACCAGGCTTCTTGCGAAATGTTGATGCGCTGGACGAGCGACCGTAATCGAGATTTGAGAATCTTGTTCTGCCGATCTTCGTACGACTCTAGAGGTCGCAAAAAGATTCTGAAGACGGCGCACCCTGCTGCCAGGCTCTCTAGCGCGTAGGCAAACATTCGTATCCAACCCGCTGTAAGTAGAACGGATGCATCCTCTTTGAGCTTCAGCTTCCATTGCTGACCTAGGGCTGGATAGATCTCCGACCAGGGCTTCGTAGGGACAGGGGGAGAAACAACGAAATCATCATAATGTAAACAACCTAGAGCGATGTAGTCGGTGAAGTCGAGGTGCAGCGAGTCGTCCTCATTCCTGGATGCCACGCCCAAAGAAGTCGACGAAGAGAGTGGGGTGGAGGGAGTAGTTTTTATCGCATAGGAGACAGTCGAACTGGGAGTCTGTCCTCTCGCAGGTGAGGCGCTCTCCTCACGTGAAAAGGTGGGAAAGTCCATCGCGGAATACTTCCTCGCTCGATGTGGCTTTGATAGGGAGCTGTCACGGGCCTGCGACTGCGAACATGATATCAAGGCTTCGCAAAGGGTGCCATCCCAGTCACGCCGAATATTGGACTGGAACGAGAAGGTGGCTGTCAGCCAAATCTGAGAGCATAGAAAAACAATTGAAAGGGATGCTGTTGGATGAGAGCTTGACCTAAGGCAGCAGGGTCGTGGTGTTGCAGTCGCGCAGCTTTGGAGATGGTTCGGAGATAGTTAAGCCATGTCTCGGCACATGTTTAGAGCCTCACAACGAAAGGTACCACATGCACTGATAGCTTTGCAGACGAAGTGAGGAGGCCTAGTGAATTTACGGACTGTTAGAAGTGGATAGAGTGTCATTTCCCAAGTTCTTTTCGGTCGCCGCAAGTACTTTGAATAGTGGCAGGCCAGCTGGAGCAGTCACCCAGGATGCCCAAGAAGCATCCATCTCGTTACCTGGGCTTCAACATGTACTTTGTAGTTTTGAAGACAAGAGTTGTCGATGTTAACATATAACATGGATATTGCTTAACCAGATGGGGATGTTTGGATAATAACGATGAAGTGTATTGTACCAATGGCCAGCCGTTTTGGCGACGGGGGTGAGGGCTCCGGGGAATCTTTGGAGTCCCGAAAGCTGGCTCAACATTTACACCTCAACCACGCCGACCGCCTCCCGTCTCCTTTCCCACCACCTCTCTCTCCCTCATCTCTCCTTCGTCTCTCCGGCATGTTCTCCAGGACACTGAGGGCGAGCGTAGCTGCGCCACTACGCCGCAATATCTTCGCACCCGTCGCGCGCCCTGCCTTCCGGACTGTCACCACCGACGCGGCTTCGTCGCATGCTGACAAGGACAGCGTGCCTTCAGTACGGACCGCGACAGGTGCAAATGAGCCTCAGCTTGCTAACCACGAGTAGGAAGATGACAAGCCGTTCGAGGTCCGCCTCTCCGACGAGAGCTTCGAGACCTACGAGCTCGACCCGCCTTCCTACACGCTCGACACCACCAAGAAGGAATTGAAGCAGATGTACTACGACATGGTGGCCGTACGGTATGAATAGCCTCTTTCCGCGAAAGTCCGAACCCATTGGACCAGATACTTATACTATCTAGGCGCATGGAAATGGCCGCCGACAGGCTTTACAAGGAGAAGAAAATTCGGGGTTTCTGCCATCTGTCCACTGGCCAAGAAGCGGTCGCTGTCGGCATTGAGCACGCCCTCCAAAAGACCGACCACCTCATCACCGCCTACCGCTGCCACGGCTTCGCTCTGATGCGCGGAGGAACCGTCAAGTCCATTATCGGAGAGCTGTTGGGCCGGAGAGAGGGCATTGCTTTCGGCAAGGGCGGATCCATGCACATGTTCTCTACTGGCTTCTACGGTGGCAACGGTATCGTTGGTGCCCAGGTACCTGTTGGCGCTGGTATTGCGTTCGCCAACCAATACGAAGGCAAGGAGAACGTGACATTGGCTCTGTATGGCGACGGAGCATCAAATCAGGGACAAGTCTTTGAGGCATTCAACATGGCCAAGCTATGGAATCTTCCCATCATTTTTGGATGTGAAAGTAGGATTCCCCATTACATTTTCGAACTTGATAGATTGCTAACACTTTCCAAGACAACAAATACGGAATGGGCACAGCAGCGAACCGAGCTGCCGCTCTCACGGACTACTACAAGCGCGGCCAATACATTCCCGGCTTGAAAATCAACGGCATGGACGTCCTAGCCGTGAAGGCCGCCGTGGCATACGGAAAGGAGTGGTGCCGCCAAGGAAAGGGTCCCCTTGTCTACGAATATGTCACCTACCGTTATGGTGGACATTCCATGAGTGACCCTGGCACAACCTACCGCGTAAGCTCCCCTGTACAGTTAACCTCAGTCCACCATCACTAACTTCACCCAGACCCGCGAAGAAATCCAACGCATGCGCAGCACCAACGACCCCATCGCCGGCCTGAAGCAGAAACTCCTCGACTGGGGTGTCACATCTGAGGAGGAGCTCAAGGCCATCGACAAGGAAGCTCGCAATAACGTTGACGCTGAAGTCGCAGAGGCCGAGAAAATGGCCCCGCCCGACCCAACCCCCAAGATCCTGTACGAGGACATCTACGTCCGCGGCAGCGAGCCGGAGTTCCTGAGGGGCTGCATACCCGAGGAAAACTTCTACTACACCGAGTCGGATATTTCGAAGGAGGCGCCGAAGAAGGCGGCAGCAAGGACGTGAGTGTGATGTGCTGCGGTTGAGCGTGCCGAACGTGTGTGATTAGATACTGTTGTGGGGATGACTTGGTTCGGCTCGGGTAAGGTTCGTAGCACACTTGAGAAACCTGTAATTTTACTATTTACTTTGGCACTTTCGAGGTCGTTGATGCTCATTTAGCCTTATAAACTATCCCCAGAAGCGACCCCACCAAAGTCCATTTCCACTTTTGAACCTGAGCATAACTAGTATTGTCTGGCCACTTATTAAGCTTGCTATTAAGCTTTATAGCAAGGATAAGTGGCGGCCTAAAAGTGTGTAAATCCTACTCTCCCTATATACCTTTACTGCTAAACTTACAGGTAATCCTAAAGCATAAACCTTCTATGCCTCTTCTATATACCCGACCCCTCTACGCTAAGTAAGAAACGCTATCTCTTCTATAAAACTAATTTCTACTTCTTATAATTATACTTTAATCTGTATTTCTCCGCGCTATATAACCGGCTGGAGGAAGTTAATATAATATATATCTCCTATACTACAGATAATTTCATCTTATATGTTGTTCTCTTTTTTGGAATTAAGGTTAGGCCAGGGAATGGCGACTAAAAGGAGGCAGAGCTACAGATAGGCATCTGGATGGCGAGTTTGCGGAAGAAGATAGAGTTAGCAAGGAGAGCTTTTTATAGAACTCCTGTATTAGAAAGTAAACCTGCGTCTAATTCTAGAGTCGACTATAATTTAAATAAGACCTACAATCCCGATATTAATGCAGACAACCCCTCTTTTATAGCCCTCCTTGAACCCACCCTCGCTATTATCGGCTACGCGCACAAAATCTACTACGCTTACCCGTCTTCTGCTACTGGTGATATTACGATTCTCGGACCGGATAAAAAGTTTACGAGTTTGTTAACGCGCTCTGTCCAAGGCATCTTTAAACTTATTAGCTTTTATGCTACTATCTTGAAGATATCGGGTAGAAATCGAGAGTGGGCAAGAACCGGAGGGAGGATTATGGGGCGACTAGTTGGAGAAGGTTATGAAGGAAATCGGCAAAGGCATTTACCGATGAGGTAATGAAAGAGTTCTGGAGCTGGTTTATATGATACGAATTCAAGAATCACGAGTTTACCGGTCGTCATCGCTCCCGATGGACTTTATTACTTTTTGAATATGCGTATTGACAAAAGGGCCGTCATGTTGCTCATTATTTTTCAAGGTCTTTTCCGTCGGTACCAACGCTGAACGGATTGCCTAGCAAAGGCCCAATGTGGGCTGTGGCTAAGGTTCAAAGGGTCCCGTTCTGGTTCCTATGGATCCCGTTTCCGGCACCCAGTCTTAAACTCGCTCCTCTAATTTTGGCTACGCTCCCTCTTCTTGAAAATGCTTCTCCAGCTAATTCATTCCCGTCACTTGGTTCATGTTGCCATCAGGTCTTTTTACACTGTCTTTCCGCCTGCTCCGTCAAATGGCTGCGACCTAGTTATAGAAGGCCACCAAGAGCTTCGTCGAGGCAGCTCCGCATCTGGCCGCGTTTTGACACTAGAAAGCTGTCCCTCTACATCAGGATCGGGGCGTAATGAAATGCTCTTATTGGTGGCCGAACTTAGAGCCGGTGTTGTGGAATGGGAGCGTGAGAGCGTGATCGACGCGTCTGGCTTCGCCGGCTGCTGCTTGACGTTGGACTCACCGGAGCGGCGCATGGCTTACCAACTGTGGGGATGAGCTGAGCGAGCAGCACAAATATCAGGCGGTGCTCGCGCCGATGATCCCTAGCTTTGCACCGCTCTGCCCAATTTATTAAGTAGGTTTTCATACTTATGCGCTCAAGCAAAATTGATAGTAATTAGAGACACAAGCATGTCCGCAAGCTCCGGACGAAAAGGGACATGTGACACGCGCCAACATGCCAACAACGAACATAATTTCTACAAATGCACGGTCCTCGGTTGTAAGAATAATTAGATAATCTGTCAGGCAAGAGGGCATGCTGGAGTAAATGGTTGGACTTATGTCGTTTGCAAGAAGTGCCTTGATCATCCATACAATCGGAAGTTGATATGTCAGAATTCCATCATTTGGTGTAATTGGCATAACTTAGCTTACACGTATGTACCTTTATAACACTACTATGGTACAAGATACATTTTGCAAGCTGCCAAGCGCCGTACTGCTTATCCAATGAATTCTTGGTGACGACGACGGTAGAACGGAATTAGTATAATCCGTGTCAGCTGCGAGAAAGAAGAACTTCCATCAGAGCACACTGGGTAACTCTGACACCAAGAGTAAGACAACTCAAATGTATTATAAGATGCAGCTAATTTAATTAGTTTAATTCATCATGGCTGAACACGTTCAAGCTCATCCTCAAAAGATTCGAAGCACGCTCGAGCGCAGCCAGTGTCTCTGGTCTTCTCACGTTCGAGACGCGCAATTAGAAAGCGGATTTCCTATGTCTTGCTTCCAGCTTCAGAATGTTCTCGGCAAGACACCAGAATTACGCTTCTGGCACAGCAGAGGGGCGATTACTGATCGCCTTACTTTTGACAACGATGGGGGGCAACTATATAGCAGTGGCAGTTCACATTGGCGGCTATGCGACGACGGCGCGTGCGATCTCAAAGATAAGGAGCTTAACCATAAACTTATCTTTGGAACGAGACGGGCGACCTCCTTTCTCCTAACGGACAACTCTCGATTCACCGACTGGCCCAATAACCGGGATCATACTGGATGCAATTACCTGGCGATTCTAGCATTTGCCTGGGCTTACATTCTATCAGCCAAATGGGTAGAGATGCAGACGCCTGTAAATGCAAAGTCAGGTCCTCGTAGTCAGATACAATATCAGAATTGGTGGGAGAAGGAACACAACGACAATTCTCCTGAAGAGATTGCAGTAGATCTTGGCTGTCTCTGCGACGATGCGGCACAGTGGTGGGCCGCAGTAATAGCTCAAGCGTGGACTGCTACGAGTGTAATTCATGGTGGGGTTTATCTGTCTCCCTGGTCCGTTCGAATCTCTAATAACCAGAGGTTCAAGCTTCAAAGAACTTCAAGCAACCTCCATCCCTCATCGCAATTAGCTCCACCATCATCCGACAAAGCCTTACAATTTCTACAAGACTTGTGTGTCACTTACGACATCCACGACCAGGGTTTAGCAGCTCTCGCCATGGCCTTACTATTCCCAACCCTTGGCAACAAGGCGGATACGTCACTTCCCCGACCTCGTTGTTCCAACATTTCTCCTCCGGGGTCCCCCGGTGAAACCGGTTGCATATAGCTCTACCACGAAGCCTCAAGGTTTTGTACATCAGTCTATTTTGGAAGAATACGATCGTCTTCCTTACTATATGACGCTAAGTTGCAATCCGCGAGGAGTGCTTGCGCTCCTTGGCGGGCCATTTTTTGATCAGACAATAGAGTGTAACGTTGTAAGCCCGTGGCTGGAACCAATTTTTTCTATCATCAACAAATGTGACCACCAGAAATTAGTCGCAATTATGGCGAAACGACAGCCTTCCCTCGCTCCTCTATGGCTAGGTGCTGCTATCCTCGGCCTTGAAAAACGTGTTCTACAAATGGCCCGGTCAGGCACACCTCCCGTAGATCTCCATGCTGGAGCTTGGACAGCAACGACTCATTCATTTATCAGTCTTAGTCCATCCCAGCCTATTTTTAGAAACGAGATAAGCCGTGCAGATGAATGTCGTATGCTCTTCCTAACTGGATCCGACCACGATAAGGCTCCGATATGTCCTTGGCAGCCTTTTGGTAACACACGGATTTGTGACACTGACATTGAGGTCCAAGGACACATTCACTGCGGACATAGATTGGAATATGTCGGATGGAAATGGGACCTGACTGGACGTAAAGGTGTTATTGACGAAGGATACAATATTCAAACCACGAGGAGGTCTGATTGGGCAATCCCTCAGCCTATATTATTGGAAATACCGTCACGCATAACCCTTAAATCCGACGTTGCGTCAAAGGTAGCGACACGGGGTATCTTCTCCTGGTTAAGGGCAGACGGCTGGCCCGCATCTGAGGTAAACATTCGCACCCATGAGTGGTTTGATCTTGGAGAGTCCGACGAAGAGTTAGATAGCGGTGGCGCATCTGATGTCGAACAGGAGGGAGTCTGTGAGCGCATTAAAGAATGGCAAAAGGGACTAGCCGTCTATGGGTATCTACTGTAGAAAGAGAAATAAGGGAAGAGGAAGGGGCTGGAGTGTGGGAGGGGAAGGAGGGGGGCAACCAGGGGAGGGATGGGTTGCGTGCCCGAAGCCGCGAATTATTTGGTCGAGTCCAATCCTTTCTCGAATACAAGATTCCTCCAGGATTGTTTACTGCTCCAACGCTGAAATAATGAGAGCAAGGCTGGAGAGTGAAGAGGCATCGGGCGCGCCGAGCAGGTCCATTGTTATTCCGATTATGTCCACGATGTCACGCTCCATCGCCATCTTCCATTGCCGTCTCCCATCTCAACGGCTGCCGCTCGCAAAAGGGTTTGTGAACTACGGGGGGACGGGCTAGATTGCCTAGAAAAGTGATGGAACTTTCGGATATACAATTTCCAAACTGTGCCATCGCTCTCGAATTTTCCGACACATTTAGAGGGCCTCAGACATGATCAGATCTCTCCTGCTACTGCGTGTGATCATAGATATCCGCACACCATTCTACCACCGCTTAGGGAGCCTCGCAGTATTCCCAGAAACTTACGCGCGGCGGAGCGCACACCTAATCTGTGTACACTCTTCTGCCGCTGCCTGGGGTGACCTAACAAGCTTACCAGATGTTCAGAAGGCAGGTCTTCTGTATAATTCGGAACTTTGAAACAACCATAAGGCACCTCAAGCGGTGGCAAAGAGGTGTGCGGATATTAAAATAGACAACACTCCCAAACTCTGTACACTCCTCTGCCGCTGCCTGGCGCGGCCTAACAATTTTACCTAATATTCAAAAGGTTGGACTTCTGTATGATTCGGAACTCGGAAACAACCATAAGGCACCTCAAGCAGTGGCAAAGAGGTGTGCGGATACCGTGCCTTGTTACAGATATTCGTACACTTTTCTATTCGTGGGGCTTCAACATGCCAGGAGAAATCCGGGGCGCACAGCGGACACACTTCTTCTAATCTGAGTACACCCTGCTGACGCTGTCTGAGGTAACCTCACGAGTTTACCAGATGTTCAAAACGCACGACTTCCGTATAATTCGGAACTCTGAAAAACTTACGAGGCACCACAAGTGGTGGCAGAGAGGTGTGCGGATATCTATGCCGAAACACAATACATACTATTCGATTAAGAATTTGATGTGATGTTCAAAGAGGCGAACGATCGCCGTTCGTGGACACTCATGCTGGGCGTGAAAGAAAGACACTAATCACTTCGTCTCGTATGTACACCTGCCTACCACTGCTTGGGTGCTTCAACGAGTTTCCACGTAGTCCAAGGCGAAGGCCTTCTATTCTGGTTCCGGTTCCTAAAAACCCATTGAAGCTCCCCAAGTGGTGGTAGACAGGTAGGTGTACACACGAGACAGCTTGTTGTAGGAATGGAGCGCCACCTTTTCTATCACCAAACACCAATCACAGCATCCCTCGCCCTAGAAATCCCCTCCAATCTCACCCCCTCCAATTTGAACTCTCAGATCCTTAACATCCTGTTCAGCTTGCGCTGGGCCTCACAAGGCGCCTCAGGCAGCGTCAACCGACGTGCAAATTGCACGCTTACACCGTTCGAAATCGACAGAAGAACGTATTCAAGGCTCCATGTACGCAGATCGAGACACCTTCCAATTCACGGTCTTACAACCTTGACATCATGCTCAAATCAAGTCCAACCTCACAGGGCCCCTCAAACACCGCCAACCGCACGTCAAAAGCCTCGAATCACACCCTTTCCAATATACACAGTCAGGAACTTGACATCGTGTTTTTGGAATCTCGCACCCGCGTGAGGCGCCTGGAGCCGTATGATAGCCCCCAAAACGAACGAACGAGAATATACGAATTCGAGTGCTTGTCAAATGAATAGGTTGAGTGTCATGGTATTTCCTTTGGTCTGATTTACGGTTTCGAGTACGATGTAAATGTCAACGCATTGGAGATTGGACTACCTTTTGAGTGACTGAAGACACCTCACATGGGGTGCCCCCTGACAGTGGTGTCACGTGAACAAGAGAGAAGCCAGAGTGGACCTACAGTACTAGGACTCCCATATGGGCACACCCCCCCATAAATCTGCGGCAAACCTCCCTTTCATTACTAATATAACGCCCAACAAAGCGTAATACAAGACAAGAGATACTAGGATAGGTTTTTAGGCACTTTCCCCCTCTTTTAAGTTCTTTGGATTATGCTTATTCAAACAAAGATAAAACTAGTTTTGGTGGCGCTACGTAGACGGGGAGGGCCCCTACTTTGTTAAAAGTTCAAAACCACAACACAATAGAATTCCAAGGGTCTAAAGAGTGAAAAGGCTTCCTTGTAGGTAGTTCTTAACGTACTAAGAGTTTCATTTAGTATTCTTAATTATTGCGCGGTGGGGAACGCTTCGAACCCACATAATTTTGGTGGCGGCTTGGCGTTTGTGCCCATATGGGAGTCCACGAACTGTATATCGGTGTGCCCAAACATATGATCTGATTCGGTAGTGTGGAAGAGAGCACAGAAGTTCATCACTTTGAATTGCGAGGAAAAAGAAGCAATTTTGAAAGGAATAAAAGTGTATTAGAGGTTCTAGGACCTATTGAAAGGAAAAGAATAAACACTCCTCTGTGCTTCCAGTCTCTACTCTAACGGCCATACAGCTCCTGATTCAATGAGTTTATCAACTTCATCCCCTCCTTCCTGTACTTGTCATGCTCCCAGTGGCCAACTATGGGCTCATCCTCCTAGGGATCACCGTTCCACTCGAAGTAATAAAACTGAACACAGTAGCCCTCAGAATCTCGAAATGGGGACACTTCGGACCTATTCTGTGGCGCATACCTCGGCCAAGGGAACCCGTCTTTGGGCACGCTTCGTGTGTAAGGTTTCCCATTTGTAATGAAACGGACCCACGCGTCGGTCATATTGTCGCTTATGAGCCTGAAACCTTCCGCTTTGTGGCCGCCCATTGGATTAGTCTGATACCCGGAGCCGTTTTTGTTGTTAAACACGAACGCAACCTCGTCAAAGTGGGTGGCGCCATCGACGTAAGATCTGCCATTTGTGACAAGGTCGAAGTTGTAGCAGTACGCGGAGACATTGTGTTTGGCCCAAGTTTGGCAAGTTAGACGACGCGGGGCATGGATGGTTGCATCGCCGTAGTAGGCGTTCGCCACACGGCGATTTCAGTTCGAGAAGGTGGAAGAATTCCATTCAGCATACGGTCTGTATGCAGGAATTTCTTCATTTCGGTAGACGTTCCAGATTGTCGGGAGATAGCCGGCGGGAACGGAGGGGAATAGGAAATGCTGTAAATTGTCAGTTTTTGAACATCAATAGGGTTGGAAATGACGCGGGGGAACGTACTTTCGAGAAATTTGAGAGTGTTGGTCTCGCGAGCGGACAACCATGGCGCAATGTAACTGTACTCATCTGTCTTTTCTTCGTTGTCGAGTGTCGCATCGAAGAGGGTACCATTGACGACGGCTGTCCCTTCGTCCGAATTCGCCCCTGTGATGATAGGGACCCGAACGAATGCGCCATCTGCGAGCTGCTCACTAGCGTGGCCCTGGATGAAATCTCCGTCGACAACGGGTTGCCATAATCCAGCTTGCGTCAAGCCAGTCTCGGTGATGAAACTGTTTCGCTTCTCGAACGAAACCTCTCGCAGACATTGTAGACCGCCGTCCATGGTGTTGCAGGACATACCTTCGGACACGATATTGTATGCTGTCTTGTTCCAGTCCCGAATCGAGCCGTAGTAGAGGGGGCTCCCGGGTTGCATGATGGCGCCGTGGAAGAGGTTGTCGTCACGGCTGCCGTAGGCTGTGAGATGTGCACCGACGGAGAAGGCGCCGGCAGATTCCCCCCAGATAGTTATCTGGCTCGTGTTTCCTGATGGTCTCGTTAGGCTGGGCTCATTGGAAGGTTGGGGTTGGGTAGGAGATTCAAGACCGAGATCTCAGCTCAAGCAAAAGCAACTTACCCCCAAAGTAACCTATGTTCTCTTTAACCCATTTCAACGCCAACCTCTGATCTTTGAGCCCCAAGTTCGCATTCCCGCTGTGGATAGCCTCGTTGCCAGTAATGAAGCCCCATATGCTCAACCTGTAGTTGATGCTGACAGCGATGATCGGCTTGTCGATCTTGACGCTGCGGTCGACGATGAAAGTGAGGTTGTATCGCAGGTCGTTCGCCGAGCCCTCGTTTAATGCTCCGCCATGAATCCAAACCACGACAGGGAGTCTTTCCGAGCCGGGCCTGACAGAACTTGAGGGTCGGACGATATTGAGGTAAAGACAATCCTCGGAGACGTTCGAGTAGGAGTCATGGTCACTGCCATAGCCGACGCAGGCAGCGGCGTACTTGGTTGCTGATCGGGACTCCTCCCAGGTGGTATTGAGGGGATGGGGGCACGGAAGCGGAGATTACCAGTCGGTGGCAAAGCATACGGGACGCCGAGGAAGAAATCCTGATCCCACTCGCTCGAGTAGATGCCTGCATAGGTGCCATTAGTTACATTGGCAGTCAGTGGGGTGGGGGCGGCGAGGATGGTGCAGGCCAAGGCCAGGGCGGCGACGTTCAACTTGAGCATGGTAAAGAAATTGGCTGATTGAATGGATACTGTGCTGATGGATGCAGGACTGATGGAAGCGCTGATGAATGTTCAATTGATGCAGTGAGGAAGTGTCCTGTAGTAGTGTGTTGTAAGAGGACAAGAGGAAACGAGACGGGAGAAGTTTAAATAGGTAGGTAGAAGAGTGAAAAGGAGCGTCACCTGGGTGAAATGTGGCAGCTACAGTACACTCGGTCACCGCTGAATGAGGTGCCTCATAGTACTTTCAGCATTGTGAATGAGAGAGAAGTTCAGCATTTTGGACCTCCGGTAAAGTAGAGAAGCTACTCCAAGCAGCGTCAATAGGGTGTGCGCAGAAGGGACATCAGATCCAGTGGTAACACCTTGACAAGATGTGGCAGCTGCAATGCCTCGTCATAGACATCTGTACACCCGGTCACCGCTGCATAAGGCGCCTCATAACATTTCGAGCTTTCCGAATGAGAGAGAAAGTCTGCATTTTGGACAACCAGTAAACTCGTGAAGCTGCTCCATACAGCGTTAGCAGGGTGTACACAGATTAGGAGGCACTGGAGGTAGGAACGTCAAGAGGCTATTTCCTGGGTGGAGTACTTCTTGTGTAAATGAATGTGATCTGGACTTTAGATAATGGGTTGGAGCATGTGACATCGGCAGAGCAGGGAACAACGTGGTAAACCGCCAGTCACCGATGTGGCCCATCAGCACCACCGAAGCCTTTTGATCAACGTTTGTACCGATCATGATTGGAAATACAGTACAAAAACATGAATCTGTGCACTCACTTTCAGTTCAGTTTCTGGATCCTCTTGCTAAGTCTTAATGATATGGTGAAGAACCCTGGACAGCGGCAACGTAGGCTAATCAGAAGCGTTTGAAGGCGCTCAAATTTGCATTCTTGAGACATTTACACCTTGTCCAGATGTTTAATAAGGCACGGAAGCTCGTCAGGCAGCGGCGAGCAAGTGTGCACAGACTTCTTTCTAGGTACTGTGTGAAGATGATGAATTCAGTATAGCGCAAGTGAGACCTACCCAGAACTGCGCCTTGAACCGCACGCCAAGCATGCAAAAATTAAGACTCGTGAAATCTACTCAAAGCCAGCTCCCCTGAATACCAACCGTCGTGTCCCGCAAGCCTGTTGCTGTCATCTATCCGTATGTTCTTGCGGGTGAGGAGACCGCCTTCGTCCCCTTGAAATACCTCAGCTAGAACATCCAACTATTTCATTGGGCTCTCAACACGCAAGTCGATCTTTAATGCCCTCCGGTGGTCGGCAGCTGATAAATGTTAGCAATTTGTTGTGTAGAAGAGCTTTCCGAATAGCTTACCCCTAGGTAGACCTTGAACGAATCGTAGATGAGCCATTGGAATGCCTAGGTATCCGAGTTAGTAGGTTTCTAGAACCAGGCACCACCTTCATCCTTACAGTCAACGTTCCGATCATAGCTATCCTGACTGGCAGACCGTTCCAGAGACCCTTGAAGCCAATGTTTCCGTATATCCTCGCCATGGCCTGACCAGCGCCCTCACCAGCTGCGGAGAAACGGAAGTCAGTACACCACGATCTATTACCCGAATAAGATTCTCGTAGACTTACCTTTGCGATCACTATTGAGTTTTGACACCATTACGTCTATCCTCAGGTTAGCAAGTCCTCCGCCGAATCGTACGTGACGCAGTCTTACCAGCCGGGTGAGAAATCGCAGCGCAGCCAATACCAGCAATGTAACCACCTAGGAACGAAACACCAGTCTGCTGAAGGGTATTGTAGGCCTCCTTGGGCTTCCCGAGCGTCTTGTAGATCTGAGCAACGGCACTCTCGAAAGTCGCGAATTTGACCATGGTGTAGGGGATCTGTCGGCCCCAGAGTGGGAAGAGTCCCTTGTAGAGACTATGCAGATTCGTTAGCAAATCAGAACGCCAACAGAACTAAGCAGTTGGTATTCCTCACCCTCCAAAGCCCTCCTGAGCGACCACCTTGCTCCAACCTTCCCTCAAAGTCGAGGCAAAAGGCGGCAGCGTTGTCTGCATGCGCACCTTGATTGCCTCCAAGGGACACAGGGCGATATCCGCGAGGAACTCGGCACTAGCGCTGGCAGCAAGATACACCACGGTCTTGGGTAAGCCCGGCGCCAACTTCTCGCCATAGCTGTACTTGAAAACCTCGTACAATCCGTATTTGCCGGCGCCCTGGAACGAGTAACCAACGAAGGTGGGGGACCAGCCGAAGAAGATACCGCGGATGCCTTCTGCCTTATAGATGGAGCGCCAGGCCTGGAGGTTGGACTTGTAGATGTTTGGATCGACTTGGCGGCGGCATTTGACCTATTCGGTTCCCGTTAGCTGCTGCATGCTTCTGATCACTACGAGTGAGCTGAGTTTTGCTTAACTTACCAAATCTAATGGCGTCACAGCCGTGTGCGTAGGTCCGCAAGCTTCGCGACGTCAACACCATAGCCACTCGCAATTGGCAGCTCTTTCGAAGGTCGCACTCACCAATGATACCTCCCAGCGTGCAAGCACCAAAGTACGTCCCCGAGAAGAGCTCAATCTTCCTCTGCGGCTTCAGATTGTCCAATTTCGACGACATTATCGCGATCTTCCAAGCTCCGGAGAAGACACACGACACTCCGCTGGCAGTTCTGCGACGACTGGGCAGGGACAATAGCAACGCAGAGGGCTCAATTGACGGGTCAGTAGCAGCACAGAGCGAGTTCAAGCAGCAGAGTTGGAAGCGCACAATAGAGAGCGGCCGCGGCGGGTTTAATCAACAACAAGGCTGGCCAGCACGAATGCCGCAGCATCCGTTATCGAGCGCGAGTGACGTACTGGCCGTGGTCCTAGCGCCGCTTACATGCTTGCTCTGCTCCCGCCTTGGCCCCTTCGTGCCGTCTTGGCCGGTTTTGCTGAGCGTGGCATGGCCAACCAACGGGCGCGGGCGGCGGCATTCACTCCCGAGGGCGCGCCGACCTCACCTCTTGTTCTCCAACATTGCATAACATTCGCCTCGACACAGAAGGATAGCGATCACGAGACTCAGTTCACAACTCACGCAGCTACATTGATATATCATGGTTGACAATCCTGCTCTCAACCGCTATCCTGCTAATCCATCGTGCTTTCAATCCTCCATTTCCAAGACTAAGCCACATCCATTTAATAAGGAGTGCAGAAGATGCAAAGCTGATGCCTGCATTTGTAGCATCGATTCTCGGTCGGCAGGTTGATCTCAAAACACTGACAGCAGACTTGGGAACCCAACGGTGGTGGTGGTGGTGGCGGCGGCGATGGGTTGTGCTCTTAAGGTGGAGAAGGTACAACCATTCTGGATATTTGGGATTTTAAAATGATGGTACTAGGCTCCGGTGGCCTGGTATTGGTAGATTTGCGCCTAAGCAATGCTAGTTCTTGATATAGAGGTATACTTAGTATCGAGAAGGTTGGAGATTTAGAAAGTAAGAAGCAGAGTCATCTTTCTCGATTCAAAACCACGTCCTATGCTGTGTTTGCAATATACCTCTGTCGTCACTGCGCTGGTCATGCGCTGTTCTCGACTCCACGTGCAGCTTTACGGTGGCTCACGTGACCATAAGGCCGTGGAAACAGCTGGCTGCAAATGAGAACCGCTTCAAAAACATGCACGTAGCGGACAACGCACTTCATTAAACTCCTTCACTTTTCTGTGATAGATCCGATATTCTACCTATCACCATTTACCTCCCATTTTCGCCCTCATACACCCCTTCCATGGGCTCTCCTGTCATTTTTCAGTTCCCACTTCTCCTTCATGCCTACGAGACGGTACAGTATGTGCAAAGCTTGTGGTCGCAATGACAGCATTGGAGAAATTAGTAATCCTTGCGGACCTCCGAGGAGTCGGCCTCGTGAAATTTTAGTATAGAGTCTCGCAGTTCTGGGTTGTCAAAATTTATAGTTGATAGGATTCGCTTTTAAGGGTTTAGATGTCGTTTTTAAATTGATTGCAGACGCAAGCGGTAAGAGAGGAAGGAGAGTCCGGGGGAGGGTTTATGTACTAAGATCGCAACATGAGTGACAGTTCTGTGCGCTGTTGGCGTTGCGTTACTCTAAACGTGTTCTTCAAACCGTTGGTAAATCTACGATGGTGAGTGCAACATGCTAACGCATAGGTGCTGACTGACAAGCACAAGCTCCTCTACTCGACCGCATCGCCTTCGCCAACGCCACATCATATACACATTCTATTGTAGAGTTGATTATATTGCGGTATTATTATCAGGCTTTTGCCACTACTCATCATCCTCCCGACCTCCTTTACTCCCGGCCCGAAACTCCAACCCCCCCCTTACTTTTCCGGCGAGCTCAGATGACCAAAAAAGGCTCACAGTATTCACAAAGCAGATGACCACAAATAAAACAGCAGTCTTCGTAGGATCCGATGTATTTGTCGCTTTCACAGCAAAGCAGCCATTCTTCCTCGTTTTCGTATCCTAGTGAGTCGATTTGCTGAAATGAAGAGCGTCTGGCTATTATGAGAATATCGAGGAAATCTGTGTGGTGGGAGTGCGACTGATGCCTTGAGATTTTCAAGTTAGTCAAATGAATGTGCAAATATAGAGAGTAAGAAGATGTTAGAGTTTCCTGCGTACCAAGAGAAGTTGCTACATATTGCGCTGTTCCCGCGCCGTCGTCTACTTCAACGAATCCGCTAGCAAATACACACGATCAAGGTCCTGTTTTAAGCGTGACAGCAAGGAAGTAAAGGCCTTCATAGTTAATCGTATTGGCGACATCACGCCTTCACATAAGCCTAAACCAGAGCACATACTATCACAGAAGCAATTAGATTAAACTTTCACCTTCTACCTATAGCCGCCAGTCACTCCCCAATGCCTCCCCTGCTCATCTCCCAGCCTCGTTTCCCCACGCCCTTCCAGCAAGCTTGCAGCCTCTAGAGCGGGCGACAGCGATCGCAGATTGGATGGCCGCAAAAATCGCAATAGTCGTCAGTGGTTAAGTTGAGATTGTGGCATCCGCAGCAACGAACCCACTCCTCGTTTTCCTCAAATCCAAAATCGTCGTCCTCATATCCATATCGTAGGGAGCCAGCTCCTTGGGTGGAAGAGCGGATAGCCATTTTGGGGGAGTTTCGATAAAGTTTGTGAGATGGGAGCGTTGATAGCTTGGTATTGACAACCTCTGAGTGTGATTGATTTTGTTTGGCTCGATATTTATAGTTTTTGACTTGAGTTTTGATGTGGAGCTGTAGTTTATTGTAGAATTGTAGATGAAGAGAGTGAGAAGGGAATGGTAGAGGTTCCTGTATACCTGGAGAAAGTGCTGCAGCCGACGCTGCTTCCACGCTGTTGTCCACTTCATCGAGTCCGCTGGCCATTGTGTCGTGGGCCTTGGTACGAGTAAGGCAGTAAGGGCAGTGTTAGCTTCCAGCACCAGCACTCTTCTTCATCATCTGCATGAGTAATGTCGCCGTGGTGCGGGTGCGATGCGGGGAGAAGTGACAATACCCTCGATAC
Source organism: Mytilinidion resinicola (assembly GCF_010093595.1). Lineage (NCBI taxonomy): Eukaryota > Fungi > Ascomycota > Dothideomycetes > Mytilinidiales > Mytilinidiaceae > Mytilinidion > Mytilinidion resinicola. Next base: position 244,843 of record NW_022985462.1, read on the forward strand.
CCTTCACTCCATCAATTCCGCTGACAAGTCCACCAATCTACTCTCATCGCTCTCCCTAGCATTCAAAATCAGCGCACTGTCACTCCCCTTTCCCCTAACAACATCTACCACCCCGATCACCTGGGCTACTCATGCACACATTACCAGATCAAATCAGCTAGCCAGTAGTAGTGTTGACATTCAAGCTATTACCACTAACCCCTTCGCTTTCCATCCCTTTCTCCCATCACCACTTTCCCCATAGACCCCATCCTCACCGACAGTGATCTAGTACTCATCCCAGATTGGAAAGCAACTCTGACACACCACATGCCCACACTCGCCGCATCGCCGCGGATCCGGTCCGCTTTCCTCGCCGCACTTGCAGCAGAAAAACTCATCGTAGGGGTGGAGATTTGTCATTTTGCAACTGGATTGAATACTGAGAGTTTGGAAAACCGAGATAGTCTGGCGTTGCGGCTTGGTAGATCTGAACAGTGACTCTGATTATGGTGTATAGTTGGTTGATTGTTGAAGTGACTTTTGGTTATGGAAAGGAGGCGGGGTGAAGGGGACTATTATGTGTATTACGAGAACGGCGTGTATGCTGCGTTATCACTGGATCTGCTGGCGAAGGCGATATGGTGCGAACAAGGCTGCTTTGAGCAGCGTTGGATCTTTGTGGCTAGCGTGCAAACCCTCCCTTGGTACAAGTAGAGTAGGTAAGAAGGACGAGCTTAATTACCACCCCCCTATTCTCTCCGTAGCCCCCCCCTTTTCTCTTCCTAGCCCCCCCCCTATATTTAGCCTAGCTCCGGCCCGTATAAATATTGTTCCACCAATCAAACTCACTCGCTTGCCCGCTCGTGCTCAGTTCGAATTTACATCACCCGCGCACTCACTCTCGATGCATCAACACCAATTCCTCTACATCATCACCTCAACACCATGCCCCTCCGGCCGCCCCCTTGGGGCCGCCACGCTTCCATAGAGGATGGCATGAAATCCATCAACGCCTGGGCTAAGCAGGAAGGATATGCAATCGTCCGGCATAGGAACAAAATGGACAAGCGCACGCCCCCTCAGGTGCGCAAGGTGCTTGTTCATTGTGATTGCGCGGGTGTATACACGCCTGCCAATCGGAAGAAAAAGACCCGTTCAAAGAAGTGCGATTGCCCTATGAAAGCCTGCTTCACGAGAGACCTACAGCTAGGTGATTGGTTCTTCGAAGTTGAGGTTTCTGGCCACAATCACCACCCGTTTGATCCGGATGAGGGGACTCCAGCCGTGCACCGAGATCTTGATGAGGATACAATTCGAACCATCTACAATTAGCTCAATGGAGGCACGCCTGTTGGTGCTATCTTCAATAACCTACTTGCTGAGGGTAAGGATGTGACAATGCAGGACCTATACAACAAGAGATGGGACTGGAAGAAAATGAAGCTTAAGGGGCTTACTCCAACTCAGGCCATCCTTAAGGTGCTTAAGGAACACGGCGGCGACAACCCGGACGCTCATTACCACTATAAATACGAGCTAGATAAAGCAAACCGTGTCAAGTATCTATACTTTATGCATCCTGAGAGTGTTCAGATGTTCCAGAGGAATCCTGATGTTATTCTTCTCGACTGCACCTACAAGACAAATAAGTTCAAGATGCCGCTTCT